>NC_056751.1:652926002-652953502 GCF_019279795.1 Protopterus annectens
AATCTACTTTTGAACAACAAGCTTCAGATTTACAGATGAGATTTATCCATAGGGGTTATAATAGAACAATGATTGACAAAGCATATAGACAGTCCAGGACTAGTGATAGGACACAACTATTATTAGATCGACAGCAAGTTGATTGGTCCGATAAGGGCAAAGTGAGATTTATTACCACTTATGGTTCTAACACTTTTCATATTAAGAACATCATTTCTAAGTTTTGGCATGTTTTACATTCTGGCCCTTTTTTTACGCAGGTTATTGATGATGAGTGCAGTTTGGTTATCGGAAAGGCAAATCTTTGGGGCAGTATTTTTCTACTTTTAAAAAAGGTCAAAAAGCACCTTTCAGTTCATCTAGCATTGTGGGTAACACTTATTGTGGTTTTTGCAAATATTGCAAACTGATGTCCAAGACTAAGTCTTTTACATCAGTTAATACCAGGAGGGTATATGATATTAAATATTTGATAAAATGTACTAGCACATTAGTGGTTTATATGGCTGTATGCCAATGTGGGGCATTTTATGTGGGCCAAACCTCATGTGCTTTGAAACAGCGCATAGCCCTCCACATAAGCGACATCAAGAGTCAGCGTGTTTGTAGTGCTTTATACAAACACAAGTTAGTGCATGCTACAGCTCACTTTGTGTTTGTAGGTATTGACATTTTTCAAACACAGGATGTTAATGCTATTGCTAAACACAAAATATTAACAGAAAAGGAAAGTCTTTGGATAATTAATTTAGGAGCTCTTTTTAAACCAGGCCTCAATGACCAATGGTAGTTCATGGGGTGGGAGTATGATAAGTTCATATGTGTGTAGGTGTGTATTTGCATATGTATGTATGTATCTACACATGCATGCATTGGTAGGGTATGTGTGTGTGTGTGTGTATATATATATATATATATATATATATATATATATATATATATATATATATGTGTGTGTGTGTGTGTGTGTGTGTATGTGTCTACTTATATACATTAGGATTTGACATATTTGTTCCTAATAATGCAAAGTATTCAGTATAATTATGATGGTAGAGAAAATATTAGATTTATTTTCTTAATGATATTGGTTAAGGATATGTTTCACTTTTTGTTATTTAGAGTCGGGTGTATCTATCTTTAAAAATGCTGCTAATAGTTTTTTGAAGTAGTGTATAAATACTGGGCCTTCTGATAATTTAGTCACACATTGATGACACTTTTGGGTGAAACCGGTCACCGGTCTGTGTTTTTGCAGACTGTGTTGCAATAAACTTCCTTCAATGGAGTTGTCTCTTTCCATTTTATTTTAGCTGAGTGCTGGAGCCATAGTTGGTGTTTTTATATATGTATATGTATATATATATATATATATATATATATATATATATATATATATATATATATATATAACTTGATTATACAATGACCCCCCATTAATATTCCAAAATGTGCATGCTGATTGGCCAGCGTGCCCATTGTAAATCCTACAATACATCAACGGAAAAAGATCCGGTCGCCTGGACTTTTTTCTGTTGGTATAAAGTGCTAAAAACATTTTTTTTAAAAAAGAAAAAAAGAAAAAAAAAACGGAGCAACGGAGACTTTCATTTCTCCATTGCTTCTGTTTCAAAGCATTGATGTACTGGGTATGTGCGGGATGCAAGTCGCTTCACCCTCGTGATTAAACCACACCAACCATGGGTAAATCTTCAATATACCATACCACATCATTGGGCATTGCTTAAATATAAAACAGATATCAATTATTTCTTAATTGCAAATACATTTGAAAAGCATTGTACATTTGTATATGACTGGTCAGCAAGTGACCATTTCTGAGAGAAAGACAACCTGTACCTCAGCAGCTGTATCCAGTTTTGCCTTCTTTTATTTCCCATTTCCAACATACTGATCCAAAGCTGCATTTTCATAGAAATTGTTTTCCTAACCACCTCTCTGAAAACAGAAAATACTGGGTGTGCCAAAATTATCTTCTCATGTTTGTTTCCTTAAAGTACAGTTTTATTTCAATGAAGTAACTTTAATTCAAGACGCGTTATGCTTATTTGATTTTACTTTATGCCGACTGACTGCTACTGTCATCAGGCCTTTCACCAGGACTAGAGTGAGAGCTATTCATAGTATGACTGTCCATCATCATGGTAGCCATGAAAAAGTTTTTCTGTTTCTTGCCCTAACCCTATCACCATCATCTAATGTACGTGCTTGCTGATGCAAACTCCTAATGTACTTTCCACTGAGTATGTGTGTGTGTTTCTCCTATATGTTTTATTGCATTGTGTGTGTACATTCCAACACATGAAATGCAGGCTACTCACAAACATGTCCTGGCTGTTCTGAATGAATGGTAAAACAAGAATGTGGACCAGCACAATGGTTAAGCAGGACAAATATTTAATAACTTCAAAAAGTTAAAGCCATATAAATGGCTCACTACAAACAGACCGGTTTTGGCTATGCAAAGCCTTCTTCAATGTTCAAGAATCATAACAGAAAATTATGTAGCACCCAACATCCTGGTCTTAAATAGTAAAAATTTAAAGAAACATTACAAAAATAAATATATAATGACAGTTCCATTAAAAATTAAATAATGATGGAAAATCTTCTAGTAGTTACTACATGTAAATGTTAAAGCTAAAAAGAACAACAAAATAATACTTATAAATATAAATGTAAATATAAATGAATCAGAATACAATATTATAAAGGAAGATTGATTGGCATAATCCACATAATTATACATGAGGATAAAGAATATATCTTATTATTGTTATTAATAGGATAACTCACCTCTATACAGTATTGTTGAGGAGTCATAATGCCAATCAAAATACGTGTAGATGGTTGATAGCTTGGTAAATTCACACAAACTGAATAATTGTAAACATGTTATTCTATTTCGTTAAGCCCAGGTTTGAACAATGCTCCTAATCTGGTTATCCACATGTTTTCCATATTATTGAGCTTAGTGTGCCAACCTACTTTAAAATTCCTATGCATTTGAATCTTGTCAATAATCAAAAATTTGAAAACAGCAGTGGGGTGATTAGTAATATGTTTGTATAGGGCATTAGACACCTGTTTATTTCTGATCACACTAAAATGTTCACTAATTCTGAGTTTAACTGGCCTAGATGTCTGACCCACATAAAAAGCAGAACAAGTACAGGTGGCCAAATAAATGACCCAATCTGAGCTACAATTACCAAAGATGGTAATATTATAAACTTTTGATGTGTTTTTACTAGAGAATTCCTTGGTTTTTAAGATATGTTGACAGGCACTACAATGACCACAAGGAAAACAGCCCACCAAAGGATCACCAAATAACGTGGTTTGGACAGTCATCTCAGGTGTGTACCTCTTATAATAAGTGAGGCGAGAGTGTATAGTGCGTCCCCTGCGATATGAGAAAGCACATTGCTCTGGAAAAATCTCATTAAGAATTTCATGAGATTTTAGTATGTCCCAGTGTCTATTGATGAATTCCCTGAATCTGGATGTATTATTTCCATAAGTGGTTACAAGCCTGATTGGTTGGACAGAATTAGAATTGTCATCTTGTTTCAAATGTTTGTATTGTAATAGGTTTGAACGTGTCATATGACTGCTCTGGTCAATGGTATTGGAGTTGTGATGCTTTGTATACCCACGGTTGATAAGCCTGTTAACCAAATCTTGTCTACAAACTTGATGTTGTTCTTGTGAAGAACATATGCGTTTCATGCGCAAAAACTGAGATTTAGGAATATTACTGATGATGTGGCGTGGGTGAGAACTGGTTGCATGAAGCAATGTGTTGTATTGAGGGAATTTTCTATGAACAGAGGTGGCCAATGTATGATCTGAAAGTCTTGAGACAACAACATCCAAAAAGACAATCTCTTGATGCTCTATGTTGACTGTAAATTGTATGTCAAAGGGATTGTTATTCAGATAACCTACAAAATCAGCCACTTGGTCTTTATTAGCATGCCACACCATCCAGCAATCATCTAGATATCTTCTCCAGATATCTAAATGATTCATATATAATTCTGATGGACATCATATATAAAGGATTGTTCGAAGAATCCCATAAATAAATCTGCATATATGGGGGCAAAAGATGCCCCCATTGCAGTACCTTTGATTTGCCAATATGTTTTTCCATCAAAATAGAAAATGTTTTTGCGCAGAACATATTCCGTAAGTTTGACCAAAAAAATGTTAAAGCCAGTGGAATATAATTCCGATTTCTCCAACCAATATGAAATGGCCAAAATACCAGCATCATGGGGGATACTTGTATATAAGGATGAAACATCCAATGTACATAACCACCAGTGTGCTTCTAACTGAGAATCCTGGATGATGTTTAGAAATTCTGTAGTGTCTTGAATCCTGGATCTGACCATGGGTAGTAGTGGCTTCAGATAATAAGTTAGAAAAGCAGATAATGGTTCAGTTAGGGATCCTCTGCCAGAAACAATAGGTCTACCTGGGAGATTGTTAGAATCTTTGTGTATTTTTGGCAGAAGGTATAGGTATTGTGGCATAGGTTCATCCACTTTAAGTTGTTTACCAACCTGTTTAGTAATGATACCCTCCTCAATTGCCAGATCCAAAAAGGAATCAATTTGTACCTTGAAGTTGGGTGTGGGATCTACAACCATCTGTATGTAATAATGAGCATCAGACAGTTGTCTTAAGGTCTCCGCCTTGTACTTAGAATGATCCATAACCACAGTTCCTCCCCCCTTATCAGCTGGAGTGATGACAATGTCATGATTATGTTGAAGCTCGGAAAGAGCACATCTCTCGGCTTGAGTAAGATTATTTCTAATGGGTTGATATAATGTTGAAAAATGTAAATCTTTCATGACACATTCTTTGAAGATGGAAACATGTTTGTCCATGGGTGGTGTAAAGGTAGATTTACCAAATTTGAAACCAGTAGATCTTTGAGTATTGTCATGACCTGAAAAAAATAGCTTAAGGTTTAACAATCTACAAAGCCATTAACATCTTGTAACAAATTATGTTCAGAAACAGGTGCAGTGGGAACAAAATTGAGGCCTTTATTCAATACTTGGTAGTGTACAGGTAATAATTCAAATGATGAAATATTAAGAACATTATTTATTGTTTCACAATTTGTTGTAGTAAAGCCTGCAGAGTGGATGTTCCTATGTCTATTTCTGTGCTTCCTCCCTCCCCTGCGTGTCTTGTGTCTAAAGGGGCCGGCTGCTCAATTTTGTTCCCACTGCACCTGTTTCTGAACATAATTTGTTACAAGATGTTAATGGCTTTTGTAGATTGTTATACCTTAAGCTATTTTTTTCAGGTCATGACAATACTCAAAGATCTACTGGTTCCAAATTTGGTAAATCTACCTTTACAGCACCCATGGACAAACATGTTTCCATCTTCAAAGAATGTGTCATGAAAGATTTACATTTTTCAACATTATATCAACCCATTAGAAATAATCTTACTCAAGCCGAGAGATGTGCTCTTTCCGAGCTTCAACATAATCATGACATTGTCATCACTCCAGCTGATAAGGGGGGAGGAATTGTGGTTATGGATCATTCTAAGTACAAGGCGGAGGCCTTAAGACAACTGTCTGATGCTCGTTATTACATACAGATGGTTGTAGATCCCACACCCAACTTCAAGGTACAAACTGATTCCTTTTTGGATCTGGCAATTGAGGAGGGTATCATTACTAAACAGGTTGGTAAACAACTTAAAGTGGATGAACCTATGCCACAATACCTATACCTTCTGCCAAAAATACACAAAGATTCTAACAATCCCCCAGGTAGACCTATTGTTTCTGGCAGAGGATCCCTAACTGAACCATTATCTGCTTTTCTAACTTATTATCTGAAGCCACTACTACCCATGGTCAGATCCAGGATTCAAGACACTACAGAATTTCTAAACATCATCCAGGATTCTCAGTTAGAAGCACACTGGTGGTTATGTACATTGGATGTTTCATCCTTATATACAAGTATCCCCCATGATGCTGGTATTTTGGCCATTTCATATTGGTTGGAGAAATCGGAATTATATTCCACTGGCTTTAACAATTTTTTGGTCAAACTTACGGAATATGTTCTGCGCAAAAACATTTTCTATTTTGATGGAAAACCATATTGGCAAATCACAGGTACTGCATTGGGGGCATCTTTTGCCCCCATATATGCAGATTTATTTATGGGATTCTTCGAACAATCCTTTATATATGATGTCCATCAGAATCTTTATATGAATCATTTAGATATCTGGAGAAGATATCTAGATGATTGCTGGATGGTGTGCCGTGCTAATAAAAACCAAGTGGCTGATTTTGTAGGTTATCTGAATAACAATCCCTTTGACATACAATTTACAGTCAACATAGAGCATCAAGAGATTGTCTTTTGGGATGTTGTTGTCTCAAGACTTTCAGATCATACATTGGCCACCTCTGTTCATAGAAAATTCCCTCAATACAACACATTGCTTCATGCAACCAGTTCTCACCCACGCCACATCATCAGTAATATTCCTAAATCTCAGTTTTTGCGCATGAAATGCATATGTTCTTCACAAGAACAACATCAAGTTTGTAGACAAGATTTGGCTAACAGGCTTATCAACCGTGGGTATACAAAGCATCACATCTCCAATACCATTGACCAGATCAATCATATGACACGTTCAAACCTATTACAATACAAACATTTGAAACAAGATGACAATTCTAATTCTGTCCAACCAATCAGGCTTGTAACCACTTATGGAAATAATACATCCAGATTCAGGGAAATCATCAATAGACACTGGGACATACTAAAATCTCATGAAATTCTTAAAGAGATTTTACCAGAGCAATGAGTTTTCTCATATCGCAGGAGACGCACTATACACTCTCGCCTCAATCATTATAAGAGGTACACACCTGAGATGACTGTCTAAACCATGTTATTTGGTGATCCTTTGGTGGGCTGTTTTCCTTGTGGTCATTGTAGTGCCTGTCAACATATCTTAAAAACCAAAGAATTCTCTAGTAAAAACACATCAAAAGTTTATAATATTACCATCTTTGGTAATTGTAGCTCAGATTGGGTCATTTATTTGGCCACCTGTACTTGTTCTGCTTTTTATGTGGGTCAGACATCTAGGCCAGTTAAACTCAGAATTAGTGAACATTTTAGTGCGATCAGAAATAAACGGGTGTCTAATGCCCTATACAAACATATTACTAATCACCCCACTGCTGTTTTCAAATTTGTGATTATTGACAAGATTCAAATGCATAGGAATTTTAAAGTAGGTTGGCACACTAAGCTCAATAATATGGAAAACATGTGGATAACTAGATTAGGAGCATTGTTCAAACCTGGGCTTAATGAAATAGAATAACATGTTTACAATTATTCAGTTTGTGTGAATTTACCAAGCTATCAACCATCTACACGTATTTTGATTGGCATTATGACTCCTCAACAATACTGTATAGAGGTGAGTTGTCCTATTAATAACAATAATAAGATATATTCTTTATCCTCATGTATAATTATGTGGATTATGCCAATCAATCTTTCTTTATAATATTGTATTCTGATTCATTTATATTTACATTTATATTTATAAGTATTATTTTGTTGTTCTTTTTAGCTTTAACATTTACATGTAGTAACTACTAGAAGATTTTCCATCATTATTTAATTTTTAATGGAACTGTCATTATATATTTATTTTTGTAATGTTTCTTTAAATTTTTACTATTTAAGACCAGGATGTTGGGTGCTACATAATTTTCTGTTATGATTCTTGAACATTGAAGAAGGCTTTGTATAGCCGAAACCGGTCTGTTTGTAGTGAGCCATTTATATGGCTTTAACTTTTTGAAGTTATTAAATATTTGTCCTGCTTAACCATTGTGCTGGTCCACATTCTTGTTTTACCCTTCGTTTTGGTTTGGACCGAGCACTTTGTCTCTCGTGCGTGCCTTTGGGCTGTTCCATTTGTTGCTGCTTCTTTCACGCTGGGGACGCCTGGTTGCAGGTCGCATCGTTAATCTAGCTCCTCAAACCTGGCTTTTGCGTTGGCAAAAATCTTTTGTTGACATTACTGAACACATCTTATGTAGTCGTTACTACATTAATAACCTTTTTGGATTATTTACAACAACTTTTCGTGTATACGAGGTATTTTCCTAATTATACATCTTGGGCCTGCCTTTTGCACTAAACTGGTATATCCAGTTTTGGTCTATGTATTTGGATCTACAGGTCTGTTGGGTTTTACATTTGGTCTAACTCAAGAGTTTCAGAATATTTTTGAAGACTTGTGGCGTTTTTTACGTATCAAACTCATAACAGGTACTGTGTTGATACCAATTAGTTTTGACTTGGGTGTTTAAGTTCTGCTTTTCGTGCAGGCTTACTATATATGAATTTAGCATCATTTGGATTATTTCGAGCACTATATTACCATTTGGAACATTAATCTGGGTCCTGTGATCGCAGGCGCGCTATATATGATATAATTCCACCTTCTGGGACTATAATTTTTGGACAGATTCATCGTGCTTTGGACTTTATACAGTCAATTAATATATTTTTGATTCCTAATAGACAGTGTATCTTTTACTTTTTGATTTACATTATTGGTTTGGTTCTATTCTAGTTTAACTAAGGGACACTGTTTTGTTTTCTAACCATCTAACAATTATAAACATGTTAAACATATTAGCAATAATGTTTGGTCTTAACTATGTTTATTTTCTAAAATGAATGTGCCACTTAACTTTTGTTATTGGACAGGTCAATACTTTTTCATTTGTATCCTATTGCATATAACATATGATTGCTTTGAGATTTAGAACAAGCAAGATTTTGTTTATCATTGTAATTTTTATATCTACTCTGGCTGTTTTTTATACATTCAGAGATTTTCCTATAAGTGGAGACATATTCCATTGATTATTTAGTAACAGGCTAACACTGACCGTTTAGGTGATGCATATTGAATTATGCTTATAATGATTTATATTTTCCATCTCAATTTATCCAATTGACAACATATAATGTGTTTACTCTAGTCCTGACCCATTAGACTTGATGTTTTAGAATACCCATTGGGTCTATATATTTCTTTATTACTATTGAATTATGTGTGATTTTGCACTGTAGGTGAACTATTTACAGATATATACATATTCAATATCAACAACCTAGCGTATCACTATCTGTATATACAAACTTTTTTCTACCTATTTTTTACAGTCCATATTTTCATTTTGGTTTAACAAATTAAGGGAGTTATCTCCAAATTTGGTCTATTGATATGTCCTTTATGGTGGCAGAGATGAATGGTCAGTTATCTTAGAATTTCTGACAAAATAATCTTGTTTTGCTCATTTATCAATCATTTATGATAGCAGAGACGAAGCGTCAGCTATCAGAAGGCTTATACTGAATAGATTGACCACTGATTGCAAGGGACATTTAGACAAACCTTTTTGTTTTTTTTGTTTGCTATCCAGCGGAAAGTTTAATATATGGACATTCACATTTTTTATATACAGTGTGTGGTTGCTTGAGTTGTTGAACCGGACATAAATAACTTTGACAGTTATCATATATTTGACATACTCAGTGCTTACTCACACATTTCAATAAGAATAGTTGATTTAGTTCACAGCAATATTCTTTTTTTGGGGTCAAGAACTGGATTTAGACACATTATTTGGTATGGATTTGAGTGGAATTTTGCAAGGACTTTCAGCTGACAAGGACAACCTTGATGCTTTTGGTTTTAATACCAATAATGTACATAATTCAAATAATAGTGCAGCTGATGCTAGACAGAGATGTGGGTCGGTCTTTCAAAAATTAAACAGAAATATGAAGTCCCTAAGATCGAACATCTGGCACTTGAAATTATTCAAGGCCTACAAACTTAAAGATATCACACCAAGAGGCCTTAGGATTCATCTTCAACCACTTGTGTCAAATGTTGATACCCAGTTGTCACAAGATTGGGCTTCAGCTCAACATCAGGCCTCAATGCTTTTTGTTGACACCTTATCTAGTTATTATGAGAGAACTATTGAATCTCAAATAGCAGAAATTCAAACATTTTGTTTGGAAGCTCAAGTATTGGCAACTGAAGTTTTTTTCCAGGAACATATTTCTGATTTAGCCAAAGACTTAGCCAGTTTAGAACAACAATTGATGAAGAGGAAAATACACAAATTTAATAGGGATTTAGCTGATTATGACAAAGGTAAACCCTTTGTTACATCTAAGAATGTTAGGTTTACTGACAGAACTAACAAAAATAATAAAGGCAGGAAAAGGCCAAGATCTATACTGAGAAGTATAGAATCCACACTTAGTGGCACATCAGAGGATGAGACCTCATCTGTTACAGATTATGATGTCCCTTCACGCCAGGCGTCCCCAGCTGATGAGAGAAAGCAGCCGGCCCCTTTAGACACAAGACACGCAGGGGAGGGAGGAAGCACAGAAATAGACATAGGAACATCCACTCTGCAGGCTTTACTACAACAAATTGTGAAACAATAAATAATGTTCTTAATATTTCATCATTTGAATTATTACCTGTACACTACCAAGTATTGAATAAAGGCCTCAATTTTGTTCCCACTGCACCTGTTTCTGAACATAATTTGTTACAAGATGTTAATGGCTTTTGTAGATTGTTAGACCTTAAGCTATTTTTTTCAGGTCATGCCAATACTCAAAGATCTACTGGTTTCAAATTTGGTAAATCTACCTTTACACCACCCATGGACAAACATGTTTCCATCTTCAAAGAATGTGTCATGAAAGATTTACATTTTTCAACATTATATCAACCCATTAGAAATAATCTTACTCAAGCCGAGAGATGTGCTCTTTCCGAGCTTCAACATAATCATGACATTGTCATCACTCCAGCTGATAAGGGGGGAGGAACTGTGGTTATGGATCATTCTAAGTACAAGGCGGAGGCCTTAAGACAACTGTCTGATGCTCGTTATTACATACAGATAGTTGTAGATCCCACACCCAACTTCAAGGTACAAATTGATTCCTTTTTGGATCTGGCAATTGAGGAGGGTATCATTACTAAACAGGTTGGTAAACAACTTAAAATGGATGAACCTATGCCACAATACCTATACCTTCTGCCAAAAATACACAAAGATTCTAACAATCTCCCAGGTAGACCTATTGTTTCTGGCAGAGGATCCCTAACTGAACCATTATCTGCTTTTCTAACTTATTATCTGAAGCCACTACTACCCATGGTCAGATCCAGGATTCAAGACACTACAGAATTTCTAAACATCATCCAGGATTCTCAGTTAGAAGCACACTGGTGGTTATGTACATTGGATGTTTCATCCTTATATACAAGTATCCCCCATGATGCTGATATTTTGGCCATTTCATATTGGTTGGAGAAATCGGAATTATATTCCACTGGCTTTAACAATTTTTTGGTCAAACTTACGGAATATGTTCTGCGCAAAAACATTTTCTATTTTGATGGAAAACCATATTGGCAAATCAAAGGTACTGCAATGGGGGCATCTTTTGCCCCCATATATGCAGATTTATTTATGGGATTCTTCGAACAATCCTTTATATATGATGTCCATCAGAATCTTTATATGAATCATTTAGATATCTGGAGAAGATATCTAGATGATTGCTGGATGGTGTGGCGTGCTAATAAAGACCAAGTGGCTGATTTTGTAGGTTATCTGAATAACAATCCCTTTGACATACAATTTACAGTCAACATAGAGCATCAAGAGATTGTCTTTTTGGATGTTGTTGTCTCAAGACTTTCAGATCATACATTGGCCACCTCTGTTCATAGAAAATTCCCTCAATACAACACATTGCTTCATGCAACCAGTTCTCACCCACGCCACATCATCAGTAATATTCCTAAATCTCAGTTTTTGCACATGAAACGCATATGTTCTTCACAAGAACAACATCAAGTTTGTAGACAAGATTTGGCTAACAGGCTTATCAACCGTGGGTATACAAAGCATCACATCTCCAATACCATTGACCAGACCAGTCATATGACACGTTCAAACCTATTACAATACAAACATTTGAAACAAGATGACAATTCTAATTCTGTCCAACCAATCAGGCTTGTAACCACTTATGGAAATAATACATCCAGATTCAGGGAAATCATCAATAGACACTGGGACATACTAAAATATCATGAAATTCTTAATGAGATTTTACCAGAGCAATGTGCTTTCTCATATCGCAGGGGACGCACTATGCACTCTCGCCTCACTCATTATAAGAGGTACACACCTGAGATGACTGTCCAAACCACGTTATTTGGTGATCCTTGGGTGGGCTGTTTTCCTTCTGGTCATTGTAGTGCCTGTCAACATATCTTAAAAACCAAGGAATTCTCTAGTAAAAACACATCAAAAGTTTATAATATTACCATATTTGGTAATTGTAGCTCAGATTGGGTCATTTATTTGGCCACCTGTACTTGTTCTGCTTTTTATGTGGGTCAGACATCTAGGCCAGTTAAACTCAGAATTAGTGAACATTTTAGTGCGATCAGAAATAAACAGGTGTCTAATGTCCTATACAAACATATTACTAATCACCCCACTGCTGTTTTCAAATTTGTGATTATTGACAAGATTCAAATGCATAGGAATTTTAAAGTAGGTTGGCACACTAAGCTCAATAATATGGAAAACATGTGGATAACCAGATTAGGAGCATTGTTCAAACCTGGGCTTAACGAAATAGAATAACATGTTTACAATTATTCAGTTTGTGTGAATTTACCAAGCTATCAACCATCTACACGTATTTTGATTGGCATTATGACTCCTCCACAATACTGTATAGAGGTGAGTTATCCTATTAATAACAATAATAAGATATATTCTTTATCCTCATGTATAATTATGTGGATTATGCCAATCAATCTTTCTTTATAATATTGTATTCTGATTCATTTATATTTACATTTATATTTATAAGTATTATTTTGTTGTTCTTTTTAGCTTTAACATTTACATGTAGTAACTACTAGAAGATTTTCCATCATTATTTAATTTTTAATGGAACTGTCATTATATATTTATTTTTGTAATGTTTCTTTAAATTTTTACTATTTAAGACCAGGATGTTGGGTGCTACATAATTTACTGTTATGATTCTTGAACATTGAAGAAGGCTTTGTATAGCCGAAACCGGTCTGTTTGTAGTGAGCCATTTATATGGCTTTAACTTTTTGAAGTTATTAAATATTTGTCCTGCTTAACCATTGTGCTGGTCCACATTCTTGTTTTACCCTTCATTTTGGTTTGGACCGAGCACTTTGTGTCTCGTGCGTGCCTTTTGGCTGTTCTGTTTGTTCTGAATGAATGCCATGCACCTCTCTCTGCAGTTATTGGTAGCACTGCAGCAGGCCCGACTAGTCCCGCTCTAAATGATACAGCTGACTCCCACTATCTCTCACAGACCCCTGTTCTGCTTGGATCACTAGCTGATCCAAGCTCCTCTGTATATGTGGGTTTATACATTGGAGCTTGATTCATTTATATAACTTTACTTGCATTTCATCTGTAATTTGAAATGCTCTCCTAGAAATTTACAATAAGATATCCATATATCACTTTATTTCAGCTTTCATAACAATATGATGTAAGCACTGTTATTATCTTTGTTGTTATATATCGCATCATATCAAAATGATAGTAAAATCTTACCTTGGGTACTGTATTGCCTATTGTAATCTGTACCCTTAGCCATAAGCAATGTGTTTTCTTGCCTCAGCCATTTGGCTTCACTCATGCTCTTCATTTTTTTAATTTCTCCAAATCGTTTGGGTTTCTAATACCATGATGGGAATGGACCCCATTCCTCAGTCAAGGTGTGATTAAATTTATGAAATTCGTATTGTTTCACTCTTTGATTTCGGCCAATAGTGCTCTTTGCAGTACCCGCAATATGTCCAGTAATGACTCCTTCTGCAGTTTGTATGACGTTACATGTATTGGTAGCATTTCTAAATAGGATTGTCGACTCTTTTTTATAAGACCCATTGGTCCTACTATTATTGGAACTATCTGGGTGTCTTTCTTTCACAGTGCTCTCATTTCTGCTTGCAAATCCTGATGTTTTATGACTTTGTGTCTCTCTATATCCATGACACTGTAATCACTGAGTATGGTGATTTCAATGATCAATGCTACTTTTGTCTTCTTTTCTGGGGCCACTATATCTGATTTTCTAGCATCTATCTTTTGAACTATTGGTAATGTGTGATCCCATGTGATATAAACTTCATCATATTCTATGATGCTTTGTGGCTCATGTTTCCAGTGTTTTTCAGCCACTTCAATGCCATAATGTTTGCACAATCCGCAGTGCAACAGTTTTGCCACATTATTATGCCTTTCCGGACACAGTCCTTCAGCCATTAGTATGTCACAACTAGCAACAAGGTGTGCAACTGTTTCCAATTTGGTTTTACAAAATCTACATTTATCTGTTTCTCCCACATGTTCAATGAACTTTGTAATCCAGCATGTACGTAGCCTACTATCTTGGGCCACCAATATTAACTTTCATCTCTTGGTTTAAATTCACTTCTCCTTAACCATTCCTGCATTTGTTCCTGATCAACATGTACTTGAATCTATATTTATGATTTTTCCACATTCTTTGCCTTCTCATCTGGTCCTTCACCTTACATTCTTTCTTTTGGTTTTTGGCACATTCAGTTGCTGCCTGATTTTTAGGGTCTATATTAGATGAATGAAAGTTCATCTTAGTGAACGCTTACATGAGCGAATTTTGCGGAACTCGAAACCGCAATTGTGAGATTGCGGTACAGTGAAGATGGGAATATTTGTCCTTTCCTCACTGTAGTGCGATCTCGGAGTTGGAATATATATTTAGGGGGGGTGTGCAGGGTGCAGCTCCCCACAATTGCAGTTTCGAGTACCTGGATGTTCACTCATGTGAGCGTTCCGTAAGATAGACCTTGATTTTTATCTACTTCTGCTTTGATTTCTATTCCTGCTTGATGCCGATATGCTTCTGCTAGATTAAGCAGGGAAGTCATCTTAGGTTTATTCTCCTCATGTTTCAAAACTTTCACTACATTTGGGTGTTGTGAGGTCAGCAAATATGTATGGAGTCCCATGATTGCAGATCTATACATGTGATCAATTTCAAGGAGGCTCATGCCTCCTTCAGAACGGGGAATATATAATCTTGCTATGCACTGATTTTTATAGCTCATTAGGTGAGCATGAAGCATCCTTTTTGTTTTAATTCCTAATCTATTCAACACATTTTGGGGCCAATCAGTCACTCCAAAACTGTAAGTTAGGACAGGAAGAGCAAATTGGTTTATAGTTTGGATATTATTCCTAGATGTCAACGCCATTTTCAAGATTAATTTAAGTCTTCGAAAGTATTCCTTACTGAGTTTTATTCACATTTGTTCATGTTTTATTGTTGATTCTTCATCAATTCCCAAATACTTATACACTCCTTCTTGCTCAAGTTCTTTTATATCACATTCTTGTCCCAAACTGATGTTTTCCTGGTGCTGCAGTTTTCTTGCTTTAAAGGTTGCTTTTGCACATTTATCAAGGCCAAATGACATTCTAGCATCATCTGAAAAGGTTTTGACAACCTGCAGCTGTGCTTTCAGTTCCCCATTTGATGAGCTATATAGTTTCAAATCATTAAGAAAGAGAAGATGAGAAGTCTTTAGACTTTGTTGTTTTATAGGAGCCAAATTATAGCCATGGCCTAAGCTGTTAAGTAAACATCTTAATAGATTAACAGCAAGGCAGAATAGTAATGGTGATACAGAGTCACCCTGGAATATCCCCCTTTGAATTTTTATCCCTGGGATAATAATTTGTCCTTTATCATGTCTTAATTGCAAAGTGGTCTGCCACTGTTTCATGGTCACTGTAATGTTGTCGATCAGTACAGGGTGTATCTTATACATTTTTAAGCACTCTTTTATCCATGAATGTGGGATACTATAATATGCTTTTTTGTAGTCAATCCATGCCATACTTAGGTTCTTCTCCTTTTTACAGTTCTCCACTATAACTTTAACAACAAATGATCCTTTGTTCCATATGACTTTCTTTTATTGCCCTTTTGTTCTACTGCTATAATTGAGGTTTCTTTTAAATGACTGTAAACGCTGTTGACATAATTTCCCATGTATAGTTTATAAGTTGTCAGAAGGCAAGTTATTGGTCTAAAATTTTTGGGGTAGCTTGCAGGTTCACTCTTAAGTAGTAGCATTGTTTTACCTGTTGTTAACCAGGTTGTTGTCTGCTCAGGTGCACATATAAATAGTTCTTACTCATGGCTAAATCTTCATGCAAAGATGTTAATACTTTTAAGCAAAAGTTAGGTACTGCATCTGAGCCTGGGGTTTTCCAATTAGAGGCTTTTCTTAACTTTGTTTCAATCTCTCTTGGTTGTTACTTTATCCCATTTCATATCCTGTACCTTTGAACTTCTTATTCTTTCTTTTACTTATTTTATCCATTTAGCAGCTTTATGTGTTCCACAGGATCTTCATAGAAACGTCTCCAAAATGCATCTATTTCTTCTTTTTTTGGTGGTCTTTCAATTCCTTTTACCTTATTTCCCAATTCTCTATAACATTTTTTTGGGCCATCAATAAATTGCTTATTTTGTACTTTTCCTTTATATTTATCTGTGTATCTTCTATGTTTTTCCACCTGTGCTGAACTTTTTACTTTGTTATTTCTGATAGTGCATGATAGATCCTGATCTGTTCTAATATTGTGCATTGCATTTATCACATCTTTCTTATTATTTTTGTTGATCTATTCCCTCTTCTATATTCTTCCAACAATGACACTTCTTGTCTTAGCTGCTTTATATTTTTCTCTATTCGATACTTCCATGATGGTATTTGATTTCTCCCCTTCCTTTCCTTCACTACTCTGTGTTCTTGTGGTAGAACCTTATCGGTTATTAGTTTAGCTGCACAGTAATATGTCCTGTTTACTTCTATTATATTGCATGGATCTCTTTGGACTGTCCTAAATAGTCTGTTAATTTCTTTATTAGGCTTCTGACTTTTGAGGTTTTATTGACCTTCTGCGGTCTATTTCTTTCATTGATCTTAAAATATCTATCTATGTCCATTAAATCAAGCAACTCTTCCCTTAGTTCATTTTCTTTCAGACTGAGGGCACATCCTTTGTTTTCCATTTCCTACTGTGAGTATTTCTGAATGTTGTTAAAGAACTGTTGGGTGACCTACCAATTCCCACCTCCATGTGAAGAAGAGTATCATAGGTTCTTCAGATGTGAGAGATTATCCAACCCCTAATTTCCCACATTGAGGATAATTACTTTTAAAGTTGCTGCAGCTCAGCTCAGAATGCATTTGTCAGGATTTGTGATTATGTATGGAATACAACATGATATAGTATGGTTTATTATTGGACAATAGCACTCCACAAGCTTAATAAGGCAAGAGGCACTTCAGCTGAAGTGACTTTAGCACCATGGCATGTACTTAACAGACAATAAACCACATTATTGAATCCCTCATCCTGCTCATGAAATGCTCTACCAAATAAAACATAGGAATAAAAAGTGCGAGCAGTAGAAGAAATTAAAAGTTATTGGGAAAAAAAATATAACCTGGTTTCTGTAATCGTATGTATTGTTACTCTGAGTTAATCACACATGCAGACACACACACACACACACACACACACACACACACACACACACTTTTTTTTTTAATTTGGTGCATTATCAACATTTTACAGTTGCAGAACTGTACAAAACTTCATACTCTGCCATTCTGCAACTATGACAGGATAACACTGAGTTATCCTGCTAAACAATCATCAGCAAGGGATGTTTCCCAGATAAAAACAGGTTTATTTTTATTACAGTATTTCACCTCCTTTCTGTATCTTCCAGTAGCACAAAAGGGAGTTTATGGCAGTTATTATTTAATCTATTAACTTTGAGTGTATGGTAATGCATCTCACCCGCATTCACACAAGACCATAAGCTTACATATACAG
Source organism: Protopterus annectens (assembly GCF_019279795.1). Lineage (NCBI taxonomy): Eukaryota > Metazoa > Chordata > Ceratodontiformes > Protopteridae > Protopterus > Protopterus annectens. The sequence continues at coordinate 652,944,145 of NC_056751.1, forward strand.
TAGTAACAAAATTTTAAAACTGTGGAACTGCAAAACATATCGTATTCAGCTCTCATTTGAAGCATTGACTTGTCTTACCCAGACCCTATGAATGTTGTATAAGGGAGAACTGTGGAGTTAGTTTCATTAATCAATGGCAACTTGGATAGGACACACCTTTCTGCAAAGTGATTACATCTGAACTGCCAACAACTCTGGCTGATATGGGTACTGTTAAAGTCTTATTTTGAAAGGCAGCACCATAGAAGTGTAGTATCCAATTTACAATGCATTACACTGACTATTTCTGAATATAAATCCTAGTACATGGTGTGGAGGTAGAACCCACAGGCTTATAGTCATCTAAATCCGGTATACTAACTACTGAGTCACTTGGTAGCATCAGTCATAGGAAAAGCATTTGGCTACTGTGGTAGTGTTTCTGTGCTGTTTTGGGTCAGCACTTTGGGTGTGTGACATGACTTTTACATTATATTACATCATGAAACAGGAGTTGTAAAATACAAAAGAGCAACAAAGTTTGGCTATCAAAAGCTAAGCGACACAAATATAGTTTACTGTGTTATGTTGTTAGTCTCACATTTGTAGAAATGTTACAGTTATAATATTTACAATATTTTATAAGCAGCCAGACAAATATCCATGTTATCTACTAAGTACCAAGAAACTAACATCTCAGGGGGCATGGCCAAGATGTTGAGCAGTTAACATCACTGTTTTTTTTAGCTTTGCTTCATTTTAACATCTCTGACAGGATTTTTCCTAAAAACATCAAATAGAACATTTCAAAGCTTGATAGATTTGTAGCTTAACATTTCCTGAAAGATTTACTATAGAAAATAAGTTCAAAACTCTTAACCGCTTTTCCTGTGAAGAAGCTAGAAAGAACTAATTGTCTCAGAATGAGCCACTCTAAGCCCAGTGTACAGCACAGTACATTGAAAAAAGACATACCGGCTATACTAAGTAACATCAGTGAGTTTTCTGTAAAGACAGATAAATTAGAATGCAAAATGGATAATTTTAAAGAAGATTGTAAAAAAAAAAAAAACAAGATGGAGTACTGACGGACTCTCTTAAACAATTATAACAAATCTCAAGTACAGAAGAGGCAATGTCTAATTTTCATGAAAGATTACTTAAAAATGAGAATAACACTTAATTTTTTCTGAAACAAAACAACTTATTCCAGGAAAAACTAAAAGGCTTAGAGAACAGATCTAGAAGAAATAACATCAGAATTTACTGGACTCCTGAAAAAGAAGAGGAAGACAGTATTATTGATTCAATTCCCTAAAACCTGTTTGCCTAAACCCTTGAACCTGCCTGAAGTTTTTCCTTTAGCATAAAAAGAGCACATAAATCACTTTCCAACGTATCTCTGAGGGAAAAAAAAACACTTTTGCCAAAGGCTAGTGATCATAAGATTTTTCTCAATCAAGATACAGATTCAGTCTTAAAAGCTACATGGACTAATTATCCAGTTAAAATTAAAGAAAATAATATAAGATTTGACAATGACTGTTCAACATTACTGATGACAAAGAGAATAGCGTGAGTGCTACTTGTTGAAAGATTAAAAAAAAATATTAAAGCACAAATCTTGTTTCCAGCAAAAATGAGGATTCACATTCAAGAAGGAATAAGATTTTTAACACCTTGGAATGCAGTGGACTTTATACAGAAAAATAAAATCCTACTAAAACAGAATACATGGATTGAAATCTATCAACTTCTTTGAAGAGAAATGCAACAAGACATGAGTGGTTAATAAAAGACAAAAACAGAAAAAAAACTGAAGGATCAAATGAACATATCAATGTATTTCATGGTTATGAATTCTTATTAATTTAAAGAAGTACATGAATATGTATAAACAGGTGCTGAATCTTACTTTTTGAAAGGTATATCATTTATTTCTTTTCCTACTTCAAATGGTTACTAATTCCCTTTTTAAAATGTTAGAGGTTGATTCTTTTAGCCATACATGAAATAAAAGCCACTTATTTTTACTTTGTTTAAAAGATTAAACTATTCATCTTATTATTATTATGAAACGTACATTAGGTGGCACACTTTCTGATATATTGGCATAGTTGAGTAATGTACTATTAGATATAATACAAGATGCAACTGATAACTCTAAAGAGGGATGGTAAGTTACACTCTGCACTCTTAAAATGGTCCAGTAGTGTGCCACTGATACTATACTTGACATGCAATAGTACCCAGGAAATACATGCTATATTAAGAATATGGCTTTTTACGTATATAAAAGTTATTATTGGAATAATATCAAATAATTAGAGTAACATTTACACTTTTACAAGTTAAACCTGCATCACACATAACTGCCATTCTTTTAATGCAAGTTTATATGCTATGTCGCCTTTAAAAATAATAGTCTGACTGGTATTAAGCACCTCAAATAAATAGTGCTTACTGAAACATCAAATATTATTTCTTTAAATAAAATAGCTTTTTAGTAGTTAAAATACTTTGAAATGTTTTTGTTGTTTTCATTTTTAGTGGTTTGGAGGGGTTTGAGTGATTGATGTGTAATGTACAGATGACTTGGATTAATTTGCAAGCATTTTATGTGAATTGTAACTGATGGACCATTCATTTTCAAGCTCTTATCATGAAAATCAGCTTGAAGCAACTTAAGAGTCATGAGCACTTTTGTGATACTGTGGGAGTTCTGAAAATTATAAGAACTTTCCAGGTAACTTCTTCCTGTCTAAAAGTAATTTGAATCACATGCTAAGCTGTCAAAGAATACAAGTTAGATAATAAGCAAAAGACAATGAATTGCATTCTAAACCACTGTTGTTATTACATAGTTCTGAATGCTTGCCACTGATAGTATACATGACATGCATTAGCACCCAGGAAAGTTAAGCTATGTTATAAACAAAGTTTTAAAAATATAGTTTCTTACATACAAAACAGTTATTACTTGGATGTTATCAAATAGAGTAACATTCACGTTTACAAGCTAAACCTGGATCACACATAACTGTCATTCTTTTAATGCAAGTTTATATGCTATGTCTCCTTTAAAAAAGTCTGTTTTATATTAACCATCTCATACAAACAGTGTTTAATGAATCACTGAATGTTATTTATTTAAATACAATAGTTTTTTAGCGGTTAACATACTTTGAAATGTTTTTTGTTGTTTTTTAGTGGTTTGGTTTAAGGGATTGGTGTACAATAGAGAGGTGGTTTGGAATGACCCTTGAACATTTCTGTGTGAATTGTAGCTAATTCACTGTTCATTTGCAAGTCCTTGTCATGAGGACCAGCTTGAAGCAGCTTAATTAGAGTCAGGAGCACTTTTGTGATGCTGCAGGAGTTCTGAAAATTTTAAGAACTTGTCCAGGTTACTTCTTCCTGTCTAAAAGTAAATATTCATAATATTTTGGATCATATGCTACGATGTCAATAAATACAAATTAGACAATAAGCAGAAGACAGCAAATTGCATTCTAAACCACTACCAGTTATTAAATAGTTCTGAATGCTTGCAGTAAACCAAAGATAGTTTATATATTAGCCGATAGAAAGACACTAATAATAAAAATTTAGGATTGTGTTTCTCAGTTATTGTCTCTTTTCAATGATAACAAAACTTAATATCTCAGAACAATTTATTATAGAAAGTTTGAATCTTAAAAGGGAATATTTTCAGATGTTTGTTCAGATACTATTAAACATAACATTTAAAGAAAAATAACACTGATTCTAATAGTAGTACTAGATTAAAGAGTATGAAATATATAAGGGGAAAATATAAATGTTCTATTATATGATATTCAATCACTATAGCTAAAATATAAAATCTAGGAATATAGTAATAGTAGGTTGGCATAGTGGTTACAGTGTTCATCTTATAGGCACAAGATGCAGGGTTTGATTCTCACATGGGGTGGCTAAGTTAGCTTCATACTAATTTATGAACTTGTAATACTATGAATAACTTTACACATTGTAAATAAAATAGAAAAAATATAAATCATCTGACCTATAAATTAATAAATACAAAAATAACAACCAACTTCCTCCCTATAGTAGATCAGGGAGATAATGTGAGGTACAGAGAAAGGTGATTGTAGATATGTTTCATTTGGTCAACTTATAATAAAGATTCTGAGCACCTGTTTAACTTTTCTTATTCATAATAACTCATTGATAGGCTTTTTTAAGAGGAGGCATACTAAAAATATAAGACACATTAATATGAATAGGAAGCATGAGACAAGGGTTAGTCTAATGGCAAGTTTGAGAGGTAATTTGTTTATCTTTTTCAACAAAATAGGAATATGTTATTCCATGGTAGAATGTTTTAGGGTTATATCATTATGTCATTTTTTGTTTGTTTCAAAGTATATAATATGTTCAGTGCATAAATGTGATTTCATTATACCTGGTTTTTTTTCTGTCTTATATTAATGTCTGATTTTAAATGGATATCTGTTAATATTACTGGATTGAATATCCAATAAAGAGGGGGAGTCTGTTCAAATACTTGTAATTACATAACGCTCAAATAGTATTTCTCCAAGAAATACATTTACTTAAACATATAAATACTTTCATTAAAGATTTATTTGGTTTTAGCAAGTTCTAGCTAAAAGAAGAGGCACCTTCATTTCATGGAAGAACTCCCCAGTAATGCCTAAAGTAAAAGATAACTATGTTGATAAAAGTGTCATGTTAAGCATTGTTATAATTGAATGCAACAGAAAATTATAAACACTGGTGAACTCTTATTGGATGCCAGGGTTTGGAGCTAAAGATGCAAAAAATTACTTGGCCACTATAGCCTATTACATGAAAGGTGAAGTCATAATGGCTGGTGATTTTAATTGTATTGTATCAGATGAAGATTAAACTGCAGACAGAAAGCTGAGAATCACATCTTCAGCCAAGCACTTAACCCATTTTGTAAGTCTAATGAGTTTAAGGGATATATATATGTGCTAAGGAAAACAAACTCACTTCAATGTACCCATTATTCATATAGATATGGAACACAAACAAATATTGATAAATGTATCTCAATCTGTTATCACATATTAGAGAAGTTTTAATAGTTCCATGCCCATTATTGGACCATAATGCTATAAACTTTAATATTATTTTTAAAGACTGACAGTTTAATACATCACAGGAGATTACCAGCATACATTATTAAAATAAGAGAATTCATTGATTGGTATGTTAAAGAGATCAAAAAATTCCTAGAAATAAAAATGAACGGTGAAGTATTTGATATTATCCAGTGAGATTCATTAATGTCTTTCTTAAATGGAAGAGTTACAAGCTGGTATATTAGTAAAACAAAAGAATGAGACAAATAATTCAATGCACTACAGGCCAAAATAGACATGCACAAGTTATATCTAATACCAAATAACATTATCAGTCAGTCTGAGCTAAAAACTTAAACACAAAATATGTTGAAATTCTAAATCACAAACTTTAATAAGCCTCAAAAAACTTAAACTTCAGGCATATTCACTAACCCCTTTAAGCTTGCAAAACTTGCTCTTAGATCAGAGAAAATGAATAAAGTAAATCATATCAAAGAAATCATAACACATAAAAATAATACAAAAGAAAGAAGAATAGATATTAAAGGTATTCTTGGGGGCTTTAAAATATTTTCTGAAAATATAAATAATAATACAAATAACCTAGATAATGATGATATTATTGAAACTTTTCTAAGTTAAAATATTTAGCAAAATAACAACTGAACAAATAAAAAATTATAGACCATTCACTTTAACAGAAATATGAGACCAATAAAAAAGTAAAAAAAATAATAAGGTGCCAGGTTTAGATTTTTTTTATCAGAATTTATTTTTTTATTTTTTATTTATTTATTTAACATGTGTTAACCAGGAAAGTCCGACTTGGAACAAAGACAATTTTCAGCGGAGGCTCAGTGAGAAACACTCCAGATGCATGTCTTTGTGATGTGGGAGGAAATCAGAGCACCCAGAGGAAACCCACACTGATGCAGGGAGGACATGCAGACTCCACACAGAAGGCACCCCAGCCAAGAATCGAACCAGAGAACCTCTTGCTGTGAGGTGACAATGTTACCACTGCACTGTCCAGAGCTATATAAAATATTACCAGATGATGCAATTAAAATATTAGAGAAGGTCTATAGGGAAATAATAGCAACTGCTAAGTTCCACCCATTATGGAAATATTGTCTTATATCACCTATTTTAAAACAAGATAAGGATCTTACAAAGTGTGCATTATACAGACTCAATTCACTTTTAAATGTGAACTATGAGATGTTCATGTCCAGTTTAGCTAACATAATTAATCTACTTGTACCTAAACTAATTAACAATGATCAAACTGAGTTTACTTTAAATAGACAAGCACAAGATAATATAATAAGAATACACACATTAATAGACTATACAAATAAAAATAAAAAAGGACTTTCTACCATTAGTCTTGGTTTAGATAAGGCTTTTGACTCAGTTAAGTGGTAGTACCAGTTTAAAATACTTAAATTGTACAATTTCTCACCTGAGCTAATTACTTTAATTTGAGTTATAAATATGTTAAAATAGGTTATTTTTCTTTCTAATTCCTTTAAATGACAAAAAGGCACAAAACAAGTCTATCCATTATCACCTTTATGTTTTGCATTAGCTATAGAACCCTATGGTTAAAGTATCAGATCCAACAAGAATATTAATGGTATCAAAATAAGAGAAGATTTTGAAGTAAAGATTCAATTCTTTGCTGATGATATTTTACTAACAGGAAATATAGATTTTATTTATTTATTTTATTTTTATTTTACATTTGTTGACCGGGATAGTCCGACTGGATGCATGTCCATTTTCAGCGGAGGCCCGGGGAGAACAGCTCCAAGGGTAAGCAGATACAGCATTACATAATACCAGCATTACATATTACAAACAGATAATTCATTAGAACATATAATTATTTCTGTGAGTCAGTTTGAAGAAATTTCAAACTTAAGATTTAATTATAATAAAACAAGTACATTATTAATTAATACAAAAAATAAAAAATCCTACAAAAATAATCTAACTTCAATTGGAATAGCATTCAAATGAAATACCTTGGTCTAACTATTATTTCTCATAGTAAAGACATGATACAAACAAACTTTCAACAGGTTGTTGATAAAATTTTATGTTTAGTCACAAACTGGAACAAATTATTTTTTACCATGGAAGAATGATTACTGCTTATTAAGATGGTAGTATTCCCTAAGATGTTTGTCTTACAATCTTTAGTACTATCTCCATTGGAAAACATGTAGAAGATAAATAATATTCTACTTGAATTGTTTGGCATCCGAATAAGCCAAGAGTTTCATTTGACTGGCACAGAAAGTTTGGGATAATGGAGGCACAGGATTCTCTGACATTCAAATGTATGCTACTTCAACAATTGTAAAAGTTATAGTGTTGTGGATAAATTTGTCTTATAATTCAAAAGGTAAATAAAAAGATGTAGAAATATTATTAGTAAATAAATATATCACAACCAGCCATAAACAAATAGTCTCTAATCGTTTTATCTGGTTATTAAAATATTTTTGCATAAATGGAATTACACCCTCTTCTCAAATTCCCAATTTAAATAACATAGTTTCCTCTTTCCAAATGTTCACATATTCTAACCATTGTATTAAAGACTTAATATTTTTTATGTTTCTAATTGCATATGCAAATGACTACTTAGAAACTCATAACTTCAACAAAATGCTAATACTGAAACAAAGTTATAAAGAGTAAATGGTGCTGATTTTATATATATATATATATATATATATATATATATATATATATATATATATATATATAAATAGTAAATGGTACTGATTTTATATATATATATATATGTATATATATATATATATATATATATATATATATGTATGTATATATATATATATGTATATATATGTGTATGTATATATATATATATATATATATATATATATATATATACATACACATATATATATATATATATATATATATATATATATATATATATATATATATATATATACACACACACACACACACACACATATATATATATATATATATATATATATATGTATATATATATATATATCTATATATATATATATATATATATATATATATATATATATATATATATATATATATATATATATATATATATATATATATATATATATATATACATATATATATATATATATATATATATATATATATATATATATATATATATATATATATATATAAAATGCTGAAATGTTGAAAAACAGCATGCCCAACACACTAGTCATAGGTGACTCGATAGCGAGGCACACTGATGTCTTACTCACTAGTTTGAATAAGGAGAAAGTAACAGACAGCTGCTTGTCAGATGCCAGTATCCACCACATAATGCATGCACTCATGTCTCTGTCATTGTACATGTGGGTGTGAATGACCTGAGACGTACCTCCCTGGCCTACATGAAAAGAGACATGGAGGAGCTTTCAGATTATGTAGCCCAGGCAGGTATAACCCTACCCCTGAGCAGTATCCTACCATCACCCAGAATGATACCACAGTACAAGCAGAAAATGAATGATTTCAACAATTGGCTAAGTTTCTGGTGTCATTCTAAGGGGATCCAGTATCTGTTTGCCAGGATTGTCATGACTGACAGACCTCAATGCTTTTCCACAGATGGCCTGCATCTGTCACCCTGGACTTCCAGATACTGGCCAAGGATCTTGCCACCCCTATGGTGTTCCAAAGACCAAATTATCACCATAATAGCTACAAACAAATGCAGTCTGAGGGTCATGCTGCTCAATGCTAGAAGTCTAAACCCTGAAATGCACTCACTCGAAGCACTCCTTAAAATGGAGATCAACATTTGTGCTGTAACAGAGACCTGATTCAAGGCAGCAGAAAGCACCCCTGCACTACCAGGCTATAACTCATTCCACACCTTTCGATCTCAGAACCTGGACCAAAGCTCCAAAGGTGGTGGTGTTTCCATATTCATAAAGGATGCGCAAACCTCCAGACTGGTAGATCAACATAATGAATCTGAGTTACTTCAGGTGCAGCTAACATTGGGTAAGACGATGATTCAGGTTGTAGCCTGCTATAGGTCCCCTACCATGTCTCAAGACTGACACTCCATGTTCCTAAGCACACTGGAGAATATTAGTGTCCAACCTAACACTCTCATACTGGGCAACTTCAACTATCCCTCCTTTAACTGGAAAACTACTCATGTACCAATACACTTGTCCACTGTTTCCTGGAATTCATTAATTCCAATG
>NC_056751.1:652958502-652978502 GCF_019279795.1 Protopterus annectens
AAGCAATACTCCCAGATAAAAACAGACTTCTACTGTAAAATGCAGCAAACACACCAAAATAATCCACAGAATTTTTGGGCAAGTATCAATAGACTTCTAAACCCTGGTCACTCCAGTACACCAAGCCCAACAGACACTAATCTCAAGACCCCAATCGAAACCGCTAACACCTTTAATACCTTCTTTACTGAGGCCATACAATCCCTGGCCAGCCAACTATCCCTTGATAACTCTAGCTTTCCTCTTCCCATTTTCAAATTACAACCCATCTCTACTAATTTTATTTACAAACTCATCCAAAAACTGAAGCCTTGTACTCCTTCTGCTGACCAGATCCCGGCTGAATATTTGCAAAAAGCAGCTACATCTGTAGCCTATCCCATATCTATTCTTATAAACAGAACCATAAATAAGGGAACCATCCCAGTCATATGGAAAATTTCTCACATTATTCCCCTACATAAAGGTGGTAATTCAAATGAATACTCCAACTACCAACCTATAGCTCTACTATCCCCTTTAGCTAAAATCATGGAAAGATGCATTCATCTCCAGCTACGTAACCATTTAATTCAGCATAACATACTAGCCAATACCCAGCATGGTTTTAGGCCATTCCATAGTACCACTACTGCCCTTCTTTCCTTCACTGATTCTATTAACAGAAACCGTAATAATAATATTCTCTCTTCAGCTCTCTATTGATCTTTCAAAAGCTTTCGGCATGGTTAACCACCCTTTGCTTATAAACATTCTTAAATCACTTTCTTTTGATACGCTAGCAATACAATGGCTCACTTCCTACCTTAGCAATAGGCAACAGGCAGTGCTTTGTAAGAATAATTTATCATCCCTCCTGCCAGTCACCTTGGGTGTCCCCCAGGGCTCAATTCTTGGTCCTCTACTTTTCCTCAACATTTATCAATGATCTGTATTTAGCTATTCCTCAAGCTACCTATATATAATATGCAGACAATTCTACACTTATGTACACAGCCAACTCTTCTTCTGAAATACAATCCATAACTCAGAAGGTGTTTAACACAGTAGAGTCATGGTTTTTTAAAGTGTTGTCTCCTCTTGAATCCCAAAAAAACAAAACTCCTACTCTTTACTCCTACCCGTAAGTCCACACCATTAGGCTTCTCAGTCATCTCTAATAATGGTACCTTCATTTCTCCAGACTCCAACAGCAAACTCCTTGGAATTACAATAGATAACAACCTTAATTTTGACTCTCACATTAACAACACTATAAAAAAAGTTAACGGAAGAATGGGCTCCCTATATAGGATTAGACCCTTCCGTACTTCTACAGCTAGAACCACTATCACCCACTCTCTTCTAATCTCTATACTGCTCTATGCCTCACCAGTTTACACTAACCTAACTAAAAACAACCTGCTCAAACTAGCTAGCTCCTATAATAACATTGCCTGATTTGCCACTGGAAATCCCTTCAGAACCCATCACTGTCTCAACTTAAAACAACTTTGTTGGCTTGAACTACAGAATCAGCTTCAATTTAACCAACTTACCTTTGCCCATAATGTCCTTAATGAACCAAACAAAACTCCAATACTCTCTAACCTCATAATCCCCTATAAAAATCTTAATACCTTACGCTCATCAAATAAACTATTAGCATAAACAAGTCCAACAACATGGCAGGTGACTCTCTTTTCAAACATAGCTGGCAGAAACTGGAACCTTCTACCTAGTGAACTTACATTACTTCCTTCCCTACCCGTCTTCAAACAAAAACAAATTATTACTTAGAACACACTGGTTATGCCCTTGCAGTAACCCTGACTAAAATGTCACCCCTGTTCTAATACTTCCTAGTTTCTACTTTCAAACTAGATAATGTTGTTCAGCATGAATGAAAGAGTCAACTGTAAAACTACTGTAACATTTAAATATTTACTTCCTCTGAAGATCATGTCCTAAATTCTATTCTTTGTCATTTTATGTACAATACAAAGTATTTGAAATAACTGCTATTTACTATTTTATTGTAAACTACTAGCTAGTTACTTACTGTTTTTGTTTTATTTTTTATTGTAATCTTTAACCTTTGTTATTACTGTTGTTTGTTGGAGCTTTTCTCCCTGGGCTTCTACTGAAAATGGACATATATCCAGTTAGACTAGCCCGGTCAACAAATGTTAAATAAATAAATACATAAATAAATAAACAAATAAAAATTAACATGCGACTACAAAAGTAATTTCAACTGAGATCTTGGTTTAATAAAAAGAGATGCATTTTATTGTTGGTTCACTTTTAGTTTTAATATATATAGGTTTACTATCACAGTCTTGAAATACTCTATCCCGTGACCAAATATAGAATATCAAAACAATGATGACCACAGTCTAAACATCTCAAATACTCAATCTGGCCTACAGTGTAAACACAAGAATATGAGATAACATGGGTCCTGCAGGTGCGCATTTCCCAGGAAAGACTGCTAATATGGACCATACAGGGGGGTAAGTTCAAGAGTTCATTACTGTGGTCTTCAGTGCTTTGATCTTTATTAATGTCTAAGGCATGTGCATTTCAGGACTATGGGTTTCAAGAAAGACTGTGACAGTAAACATACATATCTATATATACATACATGTGTATGTTTCTATATTTATGGTTGTAACTCAAAAAATTGAATACTCGTATGACTGAAAAGTTTTTGTGGGTGTAAAAAGGAGAGAATACACAAATGTGAGAATGCTTAAATATATGGATTACATATGGTTGAATTTAACTTTATACAGTGTAAGTGCATAAGAATGTGTAGCAAAATTAATGTTTCAATGAAAAGGTGGAACTGTGAAGATGTGCAAAACTGAGTTATACCAGCTGGTATACACGTGCAAGAGTTCAGGGGTAAGGGTTTGAGTAAGGGTTACATAAGAGCATAGATTCAGTATTGTGCATGTTTTTATTGTGTATGTGTTTTTTGTCATTTTTGTTTTATCTTGTGGAACTGTTAAGGAAAGATGTTTTTTTATGTAATGTGTAGGGTTAGGATTAGGATTATGGTTAGGATTAGCACATATAAGCAAGGTGATACAGGGGGGTGAAATGCTTTCTGCAAACAGTGACAAATCAATTAATATGAACTCAATCCACATATAAAAAGGACTCTGTAAGAGTACTGTCTGTGAACACATCCTCACCAGGGCATGTCAGACATGTTATCCCTCAGGGGATTTGTTTGTGTTCAGCTGCACATACACATCATGGGAAAAGGCGTTAGGCACTGCCATTACTCTAGGACCATGCCTAATATGGCTACAACAACTGGCATAAACCAGCACATGTGAAGGTCAGTGATTTGGGTATAACTGGATGCTACCTACAATACTATAAAGAAGGTATGTATGCTGTGTTGCTTGCAGGATAATTGTATCAATTTCCCAATGACATGGAGTAAAGGGACAGAAGTCAAATGATTATGAGGTTGCTGGTAGCAAATGTCTTGATAGCTGCATCCATGGGATATACTAAAACCACCATCTGGTCTGCCTCCACAAGTCTTGCATTCTGTAGGAAGTGTCTGGATGTGAGAAGTCAGGCCATACACTATCCAATATCAGATAACACAGACTGTTGGTGACATAACATTCCTGTCACCTGTAGGCATACAGGTGCCATCCCTAGTCATGAGGACCATCCAGGTTACAAGCAAGGATGCTCTTTGAGATGCCTCATCAGGCTGTATATACATGTTCCCATTGATTTACCCCTCCCTTATTATATGCAAGCCCAATTCAAGGTCACTGAACACTCTGTGGGTAATGATGCTCATCAGAATCATCACACAACATGCCACACCAGGGTGGACATTTATTTACTCATAGTTCTACTCTTCCTTGCCATGGAATATGACAAACACCAGCACCACAAGCCAACACAGTGAACACTGCCAGTGACCACATCTTAGCAGCTTGACCCCACCACTGAATGGTGAGATCCCTGACTCCCTACAACCTGCCAGTGTATTTGGCCTACATGTTGATCTTCCATGTTCTTTCCCCATCTCAAAGTGTTTTAGTTACATGTCAGTGAGTCTCATTCCACCTGTTATAGTGATGATGTTTGTTGCATACCCACTCTCTAACATGTAGCTATGATGATGTCTGACTCACAGTATCACCAACCATGCACTACCCTGCACAGTCCTAATGTGATAACAAATGCATCACTTTATTCTGTGCTGTCTCTGTCATGGCACATTATTATTCATAGGTTCATAGGTAGGTACTAGGCTATCTGCCTGAGGGCAAATATAAGCCTAGCCAGAGTGTGTCTGCTTTCACCACCCCATTGATTAATTAACTGATCCTCTGTCAAGCAAAGCCAAAGAAGTGATCCCAGGGGTGTATTTTCTGTTACCCATTCACTGGTCAAGGTTTCTCTTGAAGAGTGTTAGTGAGGGGCTCTGTCTGATGTAATTTTGAATTTTATTTCAAAGCATGGGGAGTCTCTGTGACAGGAATCTATCCCTCCAGCATGTCCTATTTATTGTTGTGGTGAGGTTTAGCTCACTAGAGCACATGGCTTGCAGTGACTTGGATATATTTAGGTGGAGCATGTCCATCAATTCTTAGTTGGACATGGCTTTGTAAGTCAGGCAGAGATCACCTCTGAGTAAGCGATATGCCACTGAGTACAGTCAGAGTTTTTTCAGTTGGGCTGCATACAACATATGTTTGAGGCCAGTAATCCTCTTGGTGAGGTACTTTTGTGGTCTTTCCAGCTGTTGGAAGTGTCTTGTAATGTACATCCCAAATGGGGCATTGTACTCTATGATGGATCTAATGAGTGACGAGTAGAGGGGCACTATAACTTCTTTAGTTCTAGATGTGAACCCTTTAGTAATTAGATGGGCCACACAGAAGATTTCCTAATTACTTTGGCAATATGATTGTCAAAGGAGAGATTACTATCTATCTGGGTCCCCAGATCTCTTATTACCTCTTCTGTATTAAGGGGGCTGCCACCTATGTGGTAATTTGTGGGTGTTTTGTTTTTCCCAAACGGGATGACTATGCATTTTTTTGGCATTTAGCTTGAGGCCATGACTTTGACACCAGGTGTCCGTCTCAGTAAGGCCCTTTTGTAGGATGCCCATGTCAGCCGGAGAGTCAATTATGGCTCCCAGTTTGCAGTCATAGGCGAACTTGGTTAGCCATAGTCCTCCTGTGTTTGCCTGTACGTCTGAGAGGTATATGCTGAACAGTAGGGGTTACAGAACCGAGCCTTGTGGGACACCACTTGTGACTGGTTTAGAGTCAGACCTGGAGCCCGCTATTCTTACCGTGAGAGTTCTGTCTGTAAGCCAGTTGGCAACCCATCTCATGATGTAGGGGTTTATGTTCAGGCTGGTGTGTTTTTCTGTAATACCCGAGTGGGGAATTGTGTTGAAAGCCTTGGTGAGGTCAAGGTAGGCTGTGTGAACCACCTTTCCCTCATCTATGGCCTTGGTGACTGTCTCGAAGATGTCAACCAGGTTTAGTAGGCATAATCTGCCCTTAACAAAGCCGAACTGGGTCGGGTCAAGTGTTTGGAGGTTCCCAATGTCTTTGTTAATCAGTTCCATGATGACGAGCTCCATAGCCTTGCAGACCAGGCTAGTCAGGCATATGGGGCAATAGTTACCAGGGTCAGTTGTGGCCCCTCCTTTGTGGAGAGGAATAACCGTTGCTATGCACCATTCTATGGGCATGTAGTCTGTGGAGAGGCTGAGGTTGAACAGCATGTATAGGTGGAGGGTTAGTTTGTTCTGTAGTTCGTGCAAGACGCAGCCTGGGACACCATCTGGTCCCATTGACACTGTGTTTTAGGCTTTTGAAAGGGCTGTTTTCAACTGTGCATCTATGATTTTTGGGACACTACACTTTTCCGGTATTGTTGTGGGACCTTTTGGAGGTAAGAGGGGGTTGAAGTTTGCACTGAATCTATCTGCCAGGATGTTGGCAATATCAGTAGGTTCAGTATATTTTGTGCTATTTTGCACTAGTTCAGTGCATATCTGTGAGTTGCCACTTAGATTATTAACATAGCTAAAGAAGGCTTTGTAGTTATCTTTTGAATCCTTGGCTATTTTTCTTTCGAAGTTAGCCTTGGATAATTTCATGAGGGACCTCAGTTTCTTACTGATACTGATCAGGGATGTCTTTTCTTCTTGGGATTTGCTTTTTTTCTGAACTAGTTTCCTCCTTCTATTGTATAGCCTGTTTATTGCAAGGGTCCTCCAAACTGGTTTCCTTCTCTTAGAGGAGTGAGACTTGGTTCTGCTAGGGATGGCATGATCCATTCATCCTTGTAGGTGCTCACAGAGTGCATTTGTAAAGGTTTCTGCATCTTGGGCAGCATTATCATTTAGCGTGGGGGCTGTGAAACTTACCACTTCTGTCTTAAGTAAGGTGGAGTTTGCTTTAGAAAAGTTTTTTATTGTGGTTTCCTTAGTTTGGGGTGGTGGTGGGGTGTGGACATCCAGAGTGATTAGTTTATGGTCTGATCTAACCAGTGACGGGTTGACCTCCGGTGTGGAACACCTGTCGCCCATGTTGGTGATGACCAGGTCCAATATGTTTTCACCTCTGGTAGGGGAGTTTATTAGCTGATCCAGGGCATTTGAGTTGATGAATTCAGGAAGCGCTGGGTCTGGGAATTTGTACTCGAGTAGTTTTCCCAGTGAATGGTTTGGTAAGTGAAATTGCCCAATATCAGGGTGTTTGGTAGGACCTTCATGGTTTCCAATGTCTCCAGAAAGGTGGTGTGGTGGTCCTGGGTCATGGAGGGTGATCTGTAGCAGGCCACAATTTGCATTGCAAATTTGCCCAATGTTAGTTGCACACGGATGATCTCAGAGGTATCATGCTGCGCCACTAACCTGGAGGTGCAGGTATCCTAGATGAATATGGATACACCCCCTCCTTTTGTGTTTCGGTCCATGTTCTGTGGCCGAAACGTGTTGTATGAGTTGTAGCCCGGTAGTGCTGGGGTGCTCCCTGGAGCCTTGAACCAGGTTTCAGTTACTGCACAGATGTCAACGTTCTCCATACTGAGGAGTGCTTTGAGCACGTGCATGTTGAGATTTAAACTCCTGGCATTGAGTAAGAGTATTAGTATCCAAAAACAACAAGAGGACACAGGACAGGCTCCAGGTTATAAAACTTTAATCAGGCACAAGCGTTTTCACATCTGCTCCTTCAAGTGTATAAAAACAAACTGAGAACAATCATACTTTTAAACATTGCTGAATGCATCACATGACAACAATTCATCACATGACTATACACATTCCATTACTATAAAATATTAAAGTTGTATAGCAACCATAAAATAACTACAAGTTCAAAGAAAATCCTAAAATGTATATTTTTTTTGTTATACACTTTGTGCAGTATAAACACACATTATTAAAATACATATTCTTAAAAACAGCTACTTTACCTACGTAGAGGTCTGGCCTTTAACTTTGGTCTCAGTGGTATTTGTTCATTCAGACCATGTCCCCATATCAGCTCTGAATAAAACTATCCATCTAGCTTCCAGTTCCTCTGTTTTATTGCATGTGCCCCCCCCCAACCTCACATAACTCCTATGGCCATAAATCTAAATTTATGTTGGCTGTTAGTATTCATAACATGTTTGGCCAGGGCATTACTTCTGCTTTGTTTACCTATGTGATAAATGTGTTCTCTAATTTTCTCCTTAAGTGTGCTGTCTGTTTTCCCAATATAAAATTTCTTACATATTACGCAGTGGGCAAAATACACTATGTGCTGTGTATCACATGTAGCGTGTACTTTAAATTTATATAGCCGGTCCTGATCTGGATGCAAAAATTCATTGCTTATATCTATATACCCACAATATGAAGATTTGCAACAAGGCTTAATTCCCATTCCACCCATAGGTGTTTTCCTTTCTCTGGATACACAAACGTCTTTTCAAAGATTTTGATTTCTAAACAAAAATTTAGGTTCATTATCAGTTTTGTGACCACATTATCAGTGGTCATTATCCCCCAATGTTTACGTATAATGTTCATATAAGACCCAACATCACTAGAAAAGCTTAATGGCACTTTTAACTTAGTCCTGTCACCACTGGTCTCTTTTTCCTCAGACCATCTATCCGAATAATAAGGTCTAGCCTTAGTATGTCACAAGTTAACTACTTATTGCATCTGTTTCTATATATCTATCTCCCATAACCTCTGGCCAATAATTAATTTCTCATATTATTCAACTATTGATAGAAATCTGCATCCCTCATGTTCAACCTAGATGCTCTGAAAACCTAATTCCTAATGACATTGTCAAACATATACTTCCTCTATTTAAATGATGGTTAATATGACATTCCTTCCTGTACAAGCATGTATATATGCCCCCTTTTTCAATATTTACTTGAATATCCAAAATGTACTCTCTCAAATAAAACAACAGATGTAAACCTTAAAAAGTAGTGGTTGTATTCAAGTACATAAGAAATTCCGAGAACTCCTCTTCATCTACAAATCTACGAAAAAACAAAACATTGTTTTGATATGGGTCACTCAATAAATACTCATGTTCCCATACAACCATGACAGCATTGGTTAGCTACTGGCACAAGATGTGCCCATAGCTAGGCCATTACGCTGCCAGTAAAGGTCATCACCAAACAGAAAAACATTATTTTCTAAGACAATGCTCAGTAAATTCCTAATTAATATAATTTTACTTTCAGAGAAATCAGAATACATTTCCATAAACCTAGTTAAACTTTCCAACCCAGTCATATTACGTATAACTGTAAAAAGAGAGAATACATCAAGTGTTGCCATAAGAAAACCTTTAGTACATACATACATAGATACATACAAATATTTCAAGCATGGGCATTAAAGCCCTTCTAGCTTGCCAATATGTCAAAACACTTGCTCCCATAATAAATGTCCAGGCTGTTCTTAAAAATATCTAAACTAGTACTTGCTTTAATGTAATTTGGTAGTCTGTTCCAGGCATCAGCTACTCTGTACACTTCTCATTCCTATAGAATCTTCTACATAGGTTGTCTGATGATTCTCTAGCACTTTTTGATAACCCCAAATATTCCCAGAGGTAGTTGTCCCTAAATGCCCTATATACCTGAATAAGATCTCCTCTTATATATCTGTAACAGACACTGTACAAGTTCAGATATTTTAGTCTTTTGTAATAACTTAGATTTTCACATCCATGGATGCCCTTAGTATATTTTTGCTGTACTCTTTCAAGTTTATTCATGCTTGTTTTCCTATAGGGTTTCCATACTGTTATTTCATACTCAAGTTTGGGTCTAATGTAACTAACAAACTACGACTTCATTATGTTTGATTTCCTAGACTTTATAAATCTTTTTATACAACCTATAGTTCTATAACTATCATTAGCCAATTGGTTGATATGATTATAAAAACTCATAGCTGAATCTACCCATATACCCAGGTCCTTAAATGAGTCTACAGTTTCAATCACTGTGTGCTGTAGTAGGGTTGTTATTGTTAAAAATGTGAAGATCTCTCAAAAACTGTTCTGTATCTCTTAACACATGCTCTCTATTATTTAAAAGTGGTCTCAAACTCTTTTCAATAAAAATGGATGCTGGTTCAGTGCATCAATTTCTACCAGACACTATAGGCCTCATGGGTGGTTCAATAGTGCTCTTGTGTATTTTAGACAAACCTTGAATAATGGGTGTAGTGGGTGAGGTAACCATAAAATAATATAATAGACTATTGTCTATCATGCCATTCGAAAACATATCTTTTAATTGCTTATGCACTTTTTCTATGAACAACTCAACCCCTGCAGAAGGCAATTGCTCATAAAAAACATCTTCCTTCAGCATGTGTAACATAATGGAATCATATTTACTTTTATCCATAATAATTATAGGCCCTCCCTTGTCGGCAGGCCTAATTACTATTGTGTCATTCTTCTGTAAACCTAGTAAAGTTTCATCCTCTAATTTTGTTAAGTTATAAGACGTTTGCCCCATATAATGTTTCTGCCTATTATAATCATTCAATTTGTGTACATCCTCTATGCACATTTTTTTTTCAAAAGCATTAACTAATGGGTTAACTTCAGGCATAAATATGTTAGCTTTTTTACAAACATTACTACCTTGCATTTGTGTAGTCTCTGTATCATTAAACTTAATTTTTAACATCAAATTATGCGCAAACATCTTTATATTAAATATGACATCTGCAAAATCAGACCTACCAGTGGGTATAAAAGACAGCCCTTTTTGTAACAAATTAAACTCATCTTCAGACAGGACATGACTGGATAAATTCCACACTAAGTCTTTCTTTGGTTGAAAAATGCTTTCTTTATGTTGTATGGGCTCTCGTTCAACTCATCTTGTTTCCTCTTGTTCCTGGTCCTGCTGCAACCTCAGTTGTGCTGTTTTAAAGCAGGTAGCTGATGTGCTGTTATAGGTAGTGGGAAATGCAAAGGCTGCACGCCTCTGTTCTCTAAAAAAATCACTGTTGGCAGAGTGGGCCATGCTTTGCTTCTTGATAGGGTTGAAATATGTTGTTTCTTCAGCTACATTATGAATTTGTGCTACAAGTTGCCTTTCTCCAGGCGCATAGTTCCTTCACTGCAGTGTCTTGTATGTATGCAATGTCATTCGTCGATATCGCGTTCACTCGAGAAATTACATTTTGTTTGGCTGATGAAGGCAAAGAGGTGGAATTAAGCAGAACATCAGTCTCCCTGCCTTGTGCTGTATTATTCACAGTCTCTTGTGTTCTCGGCCAAGTAAAAACATGGTGAAGGTGAAAATTAGTCCTGTCTCTCTCTAGTTTGCTTAATTTTGTTTTCAAGAGTTTCCTTTCATAAGCCGTTACTGAATCAAACACCTCAGGTATGTGTATATCCACTATAGCAGCACCAAATTGATTTACTAGTTCATTGTATAAGGTGCTAATGGTAGTGCTTATGGTTTTCACCTCATTATGTGCAGCAGTTATAAGCAGTCTCGGATAGCCCAAACTAGTATTTATATTCAGTTTCTGCCATTGACTCAGAAACATGGAATCATTAGGTACATGTGAAGACATTTTTAAAATACATAGCCCACTTGGTATAATGCCTTCTTTTACACAATTTCAAGATGAAAAGATGGATACTGGTTACGTTTCAGTTTAAATAAATCCTTTTCTAAATTAAGTAAATAACTCTTCAACAGAATAACATCCACAGGATGGACTTCACCCCTTACATCTTCAGGAACAGCAGATAACAACGGATTTGTTTTCTTAGTAAAATTGTTCAGAAAAGTGTCTACCTTAGTCTTCAAAGCAGTATGCTCTGAAGAAGGGGTGTAGTCCAATTCAATTAACTCATCACTGTCAGCAATGTCCATGCAACTCCGAGTGATACAAAGAATAACAAAAAACAGCAAGAACAATAAAAAACACTCATTTGAAGATCCTTGTGTCCACAGCAAAGATGCAGCAAAGTATCCAAAAACAACAGGAGGACACAGGACAGGCTCCAGGTTATAAAACTTTAATCAGGCACAAGCGCTTTCACATCTGCTTCTTCAGCTGCATAAAAACAAACTGAAACCAGTCATGCATCACATGACAACAGTTCAATATAAACACATTATTAAAATACATATTCTTAAAAACAGCTATTTTGCCTACATAGAGGTCTGGCCTTTAACTTTGGACTCAGAGGTATTTGTTCATTGAGACAATGTCCCATATCAGCTCTGAATAAAACTATCCATCTAGCTTCCAGTTGCTTTTGTGCCAATAGCTATGCCAGCGCTGTCATGGTTGTATGGGAACATTAGTATTTATTGAGTGGCCCATATCAAATCGATGTTTTGTTTTTTTGAATATTTGTAGATGATATTTTTATTTTATGGGCTGGTGCAGAAGAAGAGCTCTTGGAATTTCTTATGTACTTGAATA
This sequence comes from Protopterus annectens, assembly GCF_019279795.1. Taxonomy (NCBI): domain Eukaryota; kingdom Metazoa; phylum Chordata; order Ceratodontiformes; family Protopteridae; genus Protopterus; species Protopterus annectens. The sequence continues at coordinate 652,970,486 of NC_056751.1, forward strand.
CAACCACTACTTTTTTAAGGTTTACATCTGTCGTTTCATATGAGAGAATAAACATTTTGGATATTCAAGTAAATATCGAAAAAGGAAAGTACAGTTGTGTATACATACCATAAATGTAGACGTTCGAGTGTCTTCACTGTTGCAGTCATGACTGTAGGGTTCTCCCCTGCCGGCAGGCAGACCCAGGTCGGCCAGAATCCCAAAGTCTGGGTCCGGCGTCAGCTGTTCAACCATGCTTCCTGACGTCAGAGCGCCAGGAGTAGAAAGTTGACAGCCGACGCCATCTTCTCCAGTTTTTCTTGCCTCAGATGTCAGGAGTCCCAAAATGAAAAAGGTTCCATAACCTTTGCAAATACACCTCAGAAGAATGGTGAAAAGAAAGGAAATGCACAAAAGTAAAAATAAGAGGGGACGGGAGGGAGGGAAACCCAGACTGCAACAGTGAAGACACTTGAACATCTACATTTATGGTAGGTGTACACAACTGTACTTTGTTCATCGTGTTTCACTGTTGCAGTCATGACTGTAGGGTAGAATCCCAAAGCTGAAAGAAAGGGAGGTGGTCATAAAGAGGAAGGGGCGGCTAAAAGGCCCTGCAAGACTGCAGAGGCAAAGCCTGCCCTAGACTTAGAGTAGAGAGGTAGATTGTAGTGCTTAGAAAAAGTATGCACTGAACTCCAAGTTGCAGCTTCCAAAATATCCTTGGTAGGAACTCCCCTGAGGAAGGCCGCAGAAGTGGCAGCAGGTCTGGTAGAATGAGTCCTTATACTCCCTGGGATTTGCTTTCTATGGTGAGAATAACAAAATCTGATTCCATGAGAAATCCATTTAGAAATGGTCTGTTTTGAAATGGCTTTACCTTGGGAACTGGAAGCATAAGAAACAAACAATTGTTCTGATTTTCTGATGTCCTTGGTTCTGTTCAGGTAAAACGTAGCTGTCTGTGTACATCCAAGGAATGTAAGATCCTTTCCTCTTTATTTTGAGGAGTGGGGAAAAAGGTTGGTAAGTGTATAATTTGATTTAAAGCCACTTTGGAAACCACCTTAGGCATGAAGGTAGGATTAGTCCTCAAAGATACCCTGTCTTGATGAAAAATAATATATGGTTTCACAGCCATTAGAGCTTGTAACTCTGAAACCCTCCTGGCAGAGGTCAGGGCTAACAGGATGGCTGTCTTCCAAGATAAAAACTTGATGTCAGAAGAAGCAGCAGGCTGAAAAGGGGGCAAGGTTAGTTTTTCCAAAACATAGTTGAGATCCCAAGCAGGAATAGGAGGAGATCTAGGAGGTCTTAAGTTCTTAGCTCCTCTGAGAAACTGTCGCATGAGCTGGTGGGAAAAGATGGGAGGGTCTGTATTATAATGAGCAGAAATAGCAGAGGCATGTAGTTTAATGGAAGAGAAAGACAGACCCTTATGTAAGAGATCTGTCAAGTAAAGTAAAATTAAAGTAATGTTGGGAAGAAGAGGATCAGAATCCTGAGCCTGCATCCAGGAACAAAATCTTTTCCATTTTCCTGCATAAGATTTTCTAGTGCTAGGACGTCTGGCTTCTAAAATGACATCCATAACCTGCTTGGGCAGTAAAGAAGAAATCAAAGGCCTTGGATTAACCAGGCCGCCAGGCTGAGAGTTCTGACATGAGTGAAGAACCTGACCCTGATGTTGGGACAGAAGGTTCGGAGACTGAGGTAAAACCCAAGGGGGCTCCAGGCATAGGTTTTTTAGAGTTGGATACCAAAACTGCCGAGGCCAATTTGGAGCCAGCAAGATGATCATCTTGGGCTTGTCCTGTTTTATCTTCAATAAAACCCGTGGAAGAAGAGAGAGAGGCGGAAAGGCATATCCCGAGAGGTTCCTCCAACTGAATGACAGGGTGTCCACTCTCCAAGCTTCTGTGTGGAAAATCCTGGTGCAAAAAGTCTGTAGCTGATGATTGAGATGGGATGCAAAGAGGTCTATGAGAGGACATCCATCCTGAATATTTTGGTGTCCAGCATCCACTCGTGTGGATCCGAAAGATGTCTGCTCAGACTGTCTGCCAGGAAGTTTTGTTTCCCTGGTAGAAACTGAGCTTGAAGATCCAGATTGCAAGATAGAGCTGTGTCCCATAGATCCATGGCTAGTCTGCAAAGGGGGTAGGAATGAGATCCCCCTTGCTTGTTTATGTACCACATAACTGTGGTGTTGTCTGTCCATATTAACAGTTGTCCTGGTTGTAAAAGATTCCTGAAGGCCAATAGAGCTTTCTGAACTGCTAACATTTCCTTTAAATTGATATGCAGGTGCTTCTGATCCTTTGTCCAAAGGCCCTGCAAACAATTGCCCTGAAAATGGGCGCCCCAAGCATAATCCAAGGCATCCGTGGTTAGAATCTGAGAGGCAGGAGGCAGACGGAAGGGCTTCCCTTTGATTAGAGCACATGCCCTGGACCACCAAAGAAATTCCTTTTGAAGGCAAGGAAGACTGTGGCAATGCTGAGACCATACACTTTTTAGGTACCACTGTATTTTCCTCATGTGTAGTCTTGCATATGGTACGAGAAGGATGCAGGAGGCCATGTAACCCAAAGCCTGCAGGAATTTCCTTGCAGATAGATGAGTTAAAGTTGCCAAGGTTCTGAAAGTTGAAGCCAGCTGTAACTGTTTTTCGGATGTCAGAAATGCCATCTGGGTTGTGGTGTTTAGAAGTGCACCCAGAAAAGTTATCTGTTGTGATGGTGTCAAATTTGACTTTTTTATCTTTACAGAGAATCCCAGGAACTTGAGGAGGTTCTGTACAAATTCTAGATGCTGGAGTAAGACATCCTTGCTGTCTGCCTGAATTAGACAATTGTCCAGATAAGGGTAAATTTGAATTCCCTTGAGTCTGCAATAAGCTACTACTGGAGCCAGGCATTTGGTGAAGACCCTGGGCGCAGTAGATAATCCAAAGGGCAGCGCAGAGAATTGAAAGTGCCTCAATCCGGCTTTGAACCGGAGGTATATCAGTAAAATTTGTCAGGAGTCAGCCGACCGGCAATTGTGAACTGCTATCACCGCACGGCAAGAAAGACTGGAGAAGATGGCGTCGGCTGTCAGCTTTGTACTCCTGGCGCTCTGACGTCAGGAAGCATGGTTGAACAGCCAACGCCGGACCCAGACTTTCGGATTCTGGCCAACCTGGGGCTGCCTGCCGGCAGGGGAGAACCCTACAGTCATGACTGCAACAGTGAAACACGATGAACATGTATATATACATGGTTGTACAAGAAGGAATGTCATGTTAACCATCTTTTAAATAGAGGAAGTATGCACCCTACCTATGGGTCTGACAATGTCATTAGGAATCTGGTTTTCAGAGCGTCTAGGTTGAACGTGAGGGATGTAGATTTCCATCAACAGTTGAATAATACGAGGAATTAATTACAGGCCAGAGGTTATGGGGGAGAGATATACAGAAATAGATACAAGAAGTAGTTAACTTGCAACATACTAAGGCTAGACCTTATTATTCGGATAGATGGTGTGAGGAAAAAGAGTGAAGAGGTTTCATGCCTAAGTTAAAAGTGCCATTAAGCTTCTAGTGATGTCGGTTCTTATATGAACATTATACGTAAATATTGGGAGATACTGATCACTGATAAGGCGGCCACAAAATGGATAGAGAATGAACTTAAATTTTTGTTTAGAAATCAAAAGTCTTTGAAAAGACGTTTGTGTATCCAGAGAAAAGAAAACACCAATGGGTGGAATGGGAACTAAGCCTTGTTGCAAATCTTCATATTGTGGGTATATAGATATAAGCAATGAATTTTTGCATCCAGATCAGGACTGGCTATATAAATTCAAAGTACACGCCACATGTGATACACAGCACATAGTGTTATCTTGCCCACAGCGTAATATGTAAGAAATTTTATATTGGGAAAACAGACCGCACACTAAGGAGAAGATTAGAGAACACATTTATCAGATAGGTAAACAAAGCAGAAGTAATGCCCTGGCCAAACATGTTATGAACACTAATAGTCAACATAAATTTAAGTTTATGGCCATTGCTACGAGTTATGTGAGTTTGGGGGGGGGGGGCACATGCAATAAAAAAGAGGAACTGGAAGCTAGATGGATAGTTTTATTCAGAGCTGATATGGGACATGGTCATAAACAAATACCACTTAGATCAAAGTTAAAGGCCAGACCTCTACGTAGGTAAAGTAGATGTTTTTAAGAATATGTATTTTAATAATGTGTGTTTATATTGCAAAAAGTATATAACAAAAAATATATATATTTTAGGATTTTTTATAACTTTTAGTTATTTTGTGGTTACTATACAGCTTTAATATTTCATAGTAATGGAATGTATATAGTCATGTTATGAACTGTTGTCATGTGATGCATTCAGCCATGTTTAAAAGTATGATCTGTTTCAGTTTTTATGCACCTGAAGAAGCAGATGTGAAAGTGGTTGTGTCTGATTAAAGGTTTACAACCTGGAGCCTATCCTATCCTGTGTCTTCCTGTTGTTTTTGGATACTTGCTGTGGACACAAGGACCTGTAAACGAGCGTTTTTTATTGTTGTTGCACATTATTATTAGTGCTTCAATGTACTACCCAGCACAGTTCTAATGTGACAACATATGCATCACTTTATTCTGTGCTGTCTATGTCATGGCACATAATTATTAGTGCTGCAATGTACTACCCTGCAGAATCTAACATATGCATCACTGTATTCTGCGCTGTCTGTGTCATGGTACCTAATCATTAGTGCTGCAATGCACTACCCTGCACAGTCCTAATGTGATAACAAATTCATCACTTTATTCTGCACTGTCTGTGTCATGGCACATAATTATTACTTCTGCAATGCACTACCGTGCATAGTCCTAATGTGACAACATATTCATCATTTTATTCTGCGCTGTGTCATGGCACATAATTATTAGTGCTGCAATGCACTACCTTGCACAGTCCTAATGTGATAACATATTCATCACTTTATTCTGCGCTGTCTGTGTCATGGCACATAATTATTAGTGCTGCAATGCACTACCATGCACAGTCTAACATATGCATCACTTTATTCTACACTGTCTGTGTCATGGCACAACATTATTAATGCTGCAATGCACTACTGTCCTAATGTAATAACATATGCATCAGTGTATTCTGCACTGTCTGTGTCATGGCACATAATTATTAGTGCTGCAATTCATTATTGTGCACAGTCCTAATGTGATAACATATGCATCACTTTATTTTGGTGCTGTCTTTGTCACGGCACATTATTATTAGTGCTGCAATACACTACCATGCACAGTCCTGTGATAACATATGCGTCATTTTATTCTGCACTGTCTGTGTCATGGTACATTATTATTAGTGCTGCAATGCACTACCTTGCACAGTCCTAATGTGATAACATAAGCATCATTTTATTCTGCGCTGTCTTGTGCCATGGCACATAATTATTAGTGCTGCAATGAACTATCCTGCACAGTCCTAATGTGATACCATATGTGCCATTTTATTCTGCGCTGTGTCATGGCACATAATTATTAGTGCTGCAATGCACTACCCTGCACAGTCCAAATGTGATAACAAATGCATCACTTTATTCTGCGCTGTCTGTGCCATGGCACATAAATATTAGTGCTGCAATGCACTACCCTGCACAGTCCTAATGTGATAACATATGCATCATTTATTCTGCGCTGTCTGTGTCATGGCACATAATTATTAGTGCTGCAATGCACTACCCTGCACAGTCCTAACATGATAACTATTGCATCATTTTATTCTGCGCTGTCTGTGTCATGGCACATAATTATTAGTGCTGCAATACAATGCACCTGCCTTGTCTCAGCTGTGGCGGTACTGCTGCTGGATGCTCCTCCCCTGACTTACTACCCTCCATTTCTACCGCTGGTACAATGGTATGGAAGACCCTCATAAGATGTTCTCCTGCTGCTCCATCTGTTTGTTCAGTGCATATTATGCATCGTGACACATATACAATGCATATTATATGTCATGACACATACAATAAAATTTTACTGCAAATGTCTGAACTGTATTTCAGTCCCCTACTTCTAAGATAATACAACATAAGCATCTCTTTCATAACCAAACACAAGTTACGTTTCCACATCTGCTGTGTTATAGGCCATTTCCTGTATGGCCCATGTGGTTGCAAAACAGGGTCATCAACCAGATCTCAAGGGCATATCTGCCACTATGTACAACACAAAACAGGCAATGTATTATATTTGACTTTATATCTCCCTGTGTTGTACTTGTGTATTCTCTTCACAGCTGTCCATCTAGTGTGCGAGTGCACTAACCTCTAGCATAGGTTGGGCATGTGCCACGTTTGTGAGTTTTGGAATCCGCTCAGCAGGTATATGGGTGATTTATAAATAATATCCTGGAAATTCTGGTAGTGGACTCCCTTCCTGCCATCATACAGCAGTCACTATGGATGAGGTGGGACTGTGATGACAATGTGTGTGAAGAATATAACTGTCACAACCTCAAGGGAAAACGAGCCTTACTAGTATAACGTTAATCATCTGTTTTAATATTCTTGAGGTTGATGCCATCGATATCCTCTACATGTCCCCAGTATGTCAGTGAAAGATCCCGGTACTTAAGGTAGTTAAAGTTACACATAGGTTTATAGGTTGTTACTATGCTAATGACCACTAGGGCCTTTTTAAGCCTAACTACTTACCCCAACCCAGTTTTATCCGCGAGTACCTCTTAGGTGGTGGGATAAATTAGTAAGGATGTAGCCAAGGGTTTTGTAGCGAGAGGTTTTAATTCATATTTTACTTACTGATGACCTCTGTCCAACAGATATATGAGAGCCAGACCAGGGGTAAACTTAAAATATTGACCATTGGATGGGAAGTTGCATCTGAATAGGTTCAGGGAGGAACTGTACTTCACATGGATGGGAAGCCTATTTCATAACAAGGGATCCTTTGAGCCACATATCTGTCTCTCCAGCACATTCTATTTATGTCACGAGCGAAGTTCAAATTCTTAGATCTATTGTTTCTAGTGCTGTTTGTTTTGTGAATGTGCAAATGATCTATCAGGGATAGATCTGAGGATGCCTTATAAGCCACATATAGAGCACCTCTCAGTAGTCTGTAGGAGACTGAGTACAGAAAGAGGGCCTTCAGATGACAGGTGTAACAGATATTCATACCCGGGATTATCTTGGTGAGGAATCTTTGTGGGCTTTCCAGTTGTTGCCAGTGTCTGGTTAGGTAAATGCCAAAAGGGGCATTGAACTCAATGATAGGTTTGATAATGCCTGAGTAAAGTGGAACTATGACTTCCTTGGACCTGGATGCCATAGCCTAACCTTTTAGTGAGATGACACGATTTTCTTACTTTCATTGCTACACATTGGTTGAAGGCCAGATTACAGATCGAATCTTAGGGGTTTGTCCACTGCAAAAACATTGAGAAAATGTGGTTTAATGTTGTCAGATTTTTCAGTGGTTATATGTGGTTAGATTACATCAAATATTTCAAAGTTTTTGCAAGTGGGCAAGCCCTCTACAATCTCCATATACATGGCTGTGCCTCCCTATACCCCTGCTAATTATAAATACCAACTCTGAGATCACGCAACAGTGGGGAAAGACAAAAACTGTCCCCTAGTATAACTTCAACTTTGTCAGTGTTTTTCAGTTTAGATTTTTTTTATCTTTTGACTTTTAGACCTTTTTTCTGTCAATCATTTTACTGACAATTTTCTGTTTACATCATTTCAGGTAAACACATATTATTTATGTATGTATATATATATATATATATATATATATATATATATATATATATATATAGAGAGAGAGAGAGAGAGAGTGAGAGAGATGGCAGAGCTTTCTCTCCATCTATCTGTTTCTCCATGTAATTTTTAACTCCATGGTAGAACAACGATGAAGCAAGAAAAATAATTTTGAAATATATTATTGGTGATGTTTAGCAACTTGACTACAACATAATTTGATCAAC
>NC_056751.1:652981002-653206002 GCF_019279795.1 Protopterus annectens
ACATTCCAACCATTCTCTAACACAACTTCTCCATGCTACCTTCTTGCAAAGTTTCACAGAAAGTTCCACATTTCCTACTCTTATCAGGGTAACAAAACATCCGTACAGTTCCTCACCAAACTCTCTGACTTAATAAAAAGACTACTTCTCTCCCTTATAGCAGGTGACATTCATCCCAACCCTGGTCCTAACAACAATGCTACTTTAAAACCCCTCTGTTCCCCTCCCTCTTGCCATGACTTACCCTCCAAACCCCCTAACTCTCTCTCTCTATAACTCACCTTAACATCCGCAGCATAAATAATAAAATTACTCACCTCCATGCACTACTAGACACACATGCTTTCGACATCCTTTGCCTATCGGAAACGTGGCTCAAACCTACAACCCAAGACAATGAGATTACTCCCCCTAGCTACAGCTTCTTCAGACTAGACCGTATAGCCAAAAAGCGTGGTGGGATAGCTATTCTTTACAAAACAGGCATGCAAATTACTATCAAACATGAAAAACCTCCCTCTATAAGCAATGCCGAAATCCTTATTTCCAAACTGCAACTTAATACACACAAAGCCATCTATATAATCTGCACCTACCTTCCCCCTGAAAATAATATAAGTTCCCTAGAAGAGATCGTTAGCTGGCTTTTGATGTCAATATAGACTAGAAAACCTGCACCTCTGCAGACCCTCCCACCCTCTTAAATCTTCATGGTTTTTCACAAACCATTCAAGCCCCAACCAGAACTAACAAAACTAACAACAAAGAAAGCATATTGGACTAGATTCTAATAAATAGTCACTCACAAACTTATACAGTAGGGGCACTACCTGATGATTTAAGTGACCACGCCCTTACTTATCTAATCAGACATAAAACTACTACCCCTAACCTAACCAAATACAAAATGGTCAGTTCAAATGAAAACTTTAACCCTGAAAGCTTCCTTACAGAACTAAATGCATGCAACTGGTCTCCTCTTAAACAACTGCCACTGGATGATGCTGTAACTTACTTAACTCCCGGTTCCTTTCTATCCTAGATTCTCACGCTCCCTTAAGATCTGTTAGAATTAATACAAAACCTGCCCCTTGGCTCTCTAAAGATACAAGGCATAAAATTCTCCTGAAAAATAAACTCTGGACCAAATTTCATAGTACTAAAGATCCCTCTGACCAACGTAACTTTAGACAAATCAGAAACACCACTAAAAAAGCTGTACTACTAGATAAAAGAAACTACTACTGCCATTTACAACAAGCTAACCAACAAAATTCACAAAAGTTCTGGGCAGACATAAACCCTCTCCTAAAGCCTGGCCACAATGACACCCCACGCCCTCTAGGCACTTTTCAAAGCAACCCAAAACAATGATGCCTTCAATACCTTCTTCGCTGAAACTGTCCAGTCTCTAGCTAACCAACTAGCCCCAAATATCCCCTCTCAGTCCCCCTCTTCTAACACTTCCATTCCCACCTTTCAACTGCAACCTGTACCTACTTCACTTATCTGTTCTCTTCTCCACAAATTTAAAACCTCCTCTCCTTCTGCTGACCTTCTACCAGCTTAGTATCTAACAATTGCAGCCAATCCATTAGCCTATCCCATTTCCATTCTGATTAACAGAACCACTGTTGAAGGCTGCATTCCTTCACTTTGGAAAATTTCACATATCATTCCCCTGCATAAAGGTGGGATCTCTACAAAACTCTCAATCTCCAGTCCCATAGCCTTACTCTCCCCCCTAGCTAAAATCATGGAGAAATGCATCCAAAAACAACTTCTTAAACACCTGTTAAATCACAACTGACTAGCTGACTGTCAACATGGCTTCAGGCCTTACCACAGCACCACCTCAGCCCTCCTTTCCTTTACTGACTGCATCAACAAAAACCGGAACAATAACATACTTATCTCTGCCCTCTTTATTGACCTGTCCAAAGCCTTTGATATGGTCAATCACCAGATACTATTAAACTTATTTAAAACTTTTGCTCTTGACTTTGGTGCAATAAAATGGTTCAAATCATATCTTCATAACAGACAACAGGCAGTGCACTGGAAAAACAGCTTATCCAACCTCCTACCCATTACCCTTGGAGTCCCCCAAGGATCAATACTTGGCCCCCTTCCGTTCTCAATTTTCATTAATGATCTACATACTAGTCTGTCCTCTGCTACCTGTATACAATATGCTGATGATTTTACTTTGATTTGCTCTGCCTCATCCCCCTCTGAACTGCCTCATCCCCCTCTGAACTGCACTCTATCACCCAACAGACTTTCCAAAATGTTGAAAAATGGTTCTTAAATAGACGCTTAATCTTAAACCCCAAGAAAACCAAACTGTTACTTTTCTCCCCCACCCAGAAATCATCTTCACTCAACTTCTCTGTCTTCTCTAGTAATGGCACCTACATATCTCCTGACCCCTCCACCAGGCTCCTTGGGAGTAGAGATAGACAACAACCTATGCTTTGACTCTCACATTAACAGCACAATAAAATTAGTCAACAGAAAACTTGGCTCCCTGTTTAAAATTAAATAATTTCTTACACCTCTAGCCAGAACTTCCATTGCCCATACCCATCTGATTTCTACCCTCCTTTACGCCTCCCCCATCTATACATACTTGTCCAAAACTAACCTCTCAGTATTGCCAGATTTGCCTCTGGCTCCACCTTTAGAACACACCACTGCTTAAACTTAAAACAATTGCGATGGCTTGAGCTGCAAAATCTCATCTTATTTCACCAGCTCTCCTTAGCCCATAAAATCCTCTACAAACCAACCAACACACCTATACTCACTACTCTCATTAGTCCTTATTGTAATCTCAAAAGCCTACGCTCTTCTAACAAACTTCTAATATCTACCTGTAAATCCAACAACTTAGCAGGTGACTTCTTGTTCTCTAACACAATTGGAAAAGCCTGGAACTCCCTTCCTTCCAACCTCAAAGCTATCTCCTCTCTTCCCAGCTTCAAATCCAAACTCTAAACTCACCTCTTAACTCACTGGCTCTGCCCCTGCTCTAACCCTGACTAGCTTGCTTTCTGTTCCTATGACTCTCATTTATCTTGCTTACAAATCTTTTCAAAAACTTACTATTCAATTTGAATACCCTTTGACGTTCTTATTTTTGCTTATTGCAGCCACTGTAAAAATACTATTATGATACTATTATTTTTTTCTTGGAGCTAGATTTGTAACTTTTTTAATGTATAATGTTCTTTAATGTTTTTTTTTTTATGTTTAATGTTTTTCATGTGGAGCTTTTCTACCCGGGCCTCTGCTGAAAATGGACATATATCCAGTTGGACCAGTCCAGTCAACAAATGTAAAATAAAATAAAAATATACATACTTGCATTTTAGCAGAGACATGAGGTGGTAAATATACTGACCAGAAGAAATTTGGCCTAGTTACTGAAGAAAGTCTCTTACTCTAAGACATGAGGGTCTTAGTGTGTCCTACTGCAGGAAAATGATGGGGTTGACACTATGAGTAGTGGAGGAAAACATGGAGTCCCTTCATAAGTCAGATGTAATGGATACTGAAATCTGACAAAGAGTTGTAAAGTGTTACTACATCTAGATGAAGAGCTGGAAGCAAGGAGAAGTCTGACACAATTGTACTGGAGTATGAATGTAGAATGTGTTATGAAGGAAGCACTCCTGGAGATCCCAGATGCAAAAGATCACAGTGATGTATGCAGCAGATTCTTTGATAGGATTCCTAGGAAATAACGAAGCTGGCCAGTGAAATGCACTTCTGACTGTGACTGCTCTGGTGGATGAATAAGAGACAGCAGTGACCCACTCATTGTAGCAACTGGAGTGCACTATAGGGTGAATAAAAGGGCAGAATGTCCTTCATGTCCATGTTTGTGATAACATTCCTCAAATAGGTATGTCTTTTTGGGATCTCTATGATTTTTTTATCTGTGTTAGTGACTTTATTTTGGATGACTGCAGCTTAGGAATGTGCCTTGATGCATGTGGGGCAGGTGTCTTCTTATAACATTTTCTTTGAGACTTGTGTGTGTTTAGACGTGGTTGTAAGCAAACTGGCTGAAAAATAGCACATTAAATATTGTGATGACTTTGCTATGTAAACGTATCCTTGAACAAAAGGTATACGCATTTTCATTTTTTTGTCTCCAATGTTGCTGCTGATATTGTTTTACTTGCCAGATCCCTGTAGTTCTATTGTCTGCATGTCCCATTTTTGGAGGATCTCCATTGTAACCCTTCCAAGAGGGTCTTCCTTCCCTGTGAATTCTGCACTTAGACCTTTCCATCGCCATGTGCAGTTTCTAGGGTGATGAACCCAGCCAGACACTGCAGAAAGGGACAGTTCAGATGAGAAGTAGTCATACTGCATGCATATGATAGTAAGTTTTGCGGCTATAACATGAGACTGAAGGATGTGCCCTCCCAAGAACCCTATCAAAGTTATGCCTCTTCAGCCCTATCCTCATGCCCAACCTAAGCAGCTTCTCTGAAACCTGGCCTCCAACATGGCTGAATGAGCAACTCACCCACGTGTCCTCCCACAGGCTAGGCATGCCCCAATATCAAGCACCCAAACCGCTAATCGAACTTGAGTTATCTGGGCCGCAATCAAGACTTGATCTCTGTAAGCCGCTGTCTCAGAGATAGCAGATCCTTCCGCAGGTCTGATCTGATTATTTATCCAAAGACATTACAAAAAAATTATCTTTATGAAACTATGCAGACTTTTGTATTTTAAAGTTTCACTGAATTTTCAGGATAACAAGCTGGAAAAACAATATGCATAAAAAAATTCACCAAGGCAACATTGTATCAATGAGAACACATTGTAAATACAGTGGCATATGTGCAATTTCAAACAAAAATCACATAACACTCAGTCAAGTAGTAGGTAAAAAAAATTCTCCTGTACCAGGCATTTTACTATCAAGATTTAATTCCATGCTGCAGAGATTACAGATTTGAAATGGAATCTGGATGTTAGAAGTTTGTGAACTGTTTGGTTGGACTGGCATATTGCTATTATGATGACAAAGCAGTCCCAGAGTCCACTGAGTCCACTGGCTGTAAAACATAGTAAGTTATCTTCTGTGATAATGCAAACACAGAAAAACAATATACACACACAATATATATATATATATATATATATATATATATATATATATATGTATGTATGTATATAAAGACTGAATTTTGGTGCTGTTTATTTTTCTACGACGTATGTTTATATAAGTTTATAATATGGCCTTTACTGGATTTGCACAAGTCTTAAAAAAACAAACACAAAATTGCCCAAATTCATAGACCCCCAAACAGGAAAGAAGCTGCAAATGAACCCCTTAATTGTACACATGCAGCAGTCTTATACTTTAACTTTACCATGTTTTCAGATCCAGAGCTAAAGAATACTTTCAAAAAAGAAAGGTGGCTGTATAAGTAATTGCTCTGACTGTTCTGCAAAACTGAAAAATGTCAGTCTGCAAAATGCTTTTCTTAAGACTTCACATAGCTTTAAAGCACACAGTTTGGAACTGTGTACAATATACACTTAAGATTGTGCTTTATGACATTTGCAGCAAAAAATGCTATAACATTTTTCATGTGATAAAATTGTAAGACAGGCAAACAGCTTATCACATATAAAAATGGTGTTAAAACAGTTCTATGTTGTTTTTTTGAGCAACAACCAGAACTGCAAGTATATGTTACTTAATGGGGATTTATTTTTCAAGTAAAAGCTACTAATGGCTGTAGCCCCAAGACAAGATTTTCTTTTTTTTTTGTTACAGTTAACACTCAAGTTCACACTCTATTTAGTTTCTGATGACAATTCTATATTATTGTTTATTATTAGAAATAGTAAGCAGATAAAATGTCATCAGTTTCTTACCTTCACTTTCTTATTCCTGGTGATCAGAAACGTGTAAAGCATGCACGCTATTTATAACCACTAAATCAGTTAATCAGCGAAGGTGTGGAAATATACTAACTGATATTAGTCTGGATGTCCCACTGGCAGGCTTTATGTAAGCTACTGCTTGATAGCAGATGTTGCATTAATAGATGATAAAACACTTGTCTCATGTTATGTAAAGTGTAGCTTTGCTACAGAAATGAAGCTGCCATGTAGAGAAGCTGAAGTTGGCAACAAATATTAACAAAAATGTGAATGAAGGGTCAGCTAACCAGGGCAGAAAGTGTTATATGGACTCATACGCAGATGCTGAAAGTTCAGTAGGCCATTAATTTCCATAATGGCATTTCTAAATGCCGTATGGAAATAAATACTGCTCTAATACAGGAATAAAAACTTCCTCACAGCAGCTACCAAAATTAGCCTGGCAAAAGCCTACCTCTTGCAGTCAGTCTTATATGGGGTCCAAATTCTAACTTACTTATAGACCTCCCTAAGAAAAAAAAAGAAAGCTGCTAAAACAAAATTGTCAAAGTTGCCATAAACGTAACCCCTCTAACTCATCATGGTAAAGCCCTACATTTCCTAAAATGGCTTGAACTTGCGCTATACCTCCAATACAAACAACTTATTACTGTATACAAAATCATTGACAACCCACTAGCTCGTCTTGCTCTTACTCCATTAATCAACTTTTATACCCCAAATAAACATCTCAGATCTGAAAACAAACATCTCCTCACAACTTAAAATCCTAACAAAAACCCAGGCCTAAGCCTTTACTCCTGTTCTGTGGCAAAACTATGGAATTCCCTTCGTTTAACTATCAAAACTACTACTAACCTGCATTCCTTCATAGCCTCTATAAAAGAATACCTCAACAAAGCTTGGATTTGCTCGTGTATGAGCCCAGGCTGAGGTACTCTCATCTTTTCTACCTCTGCTCTCTCTATCCCCATTAGAGACCCTTCCTCTGCACATACTACTCTGAGGTTACACTCATACCTATTCCACATCTATTCCTACTATCCCCTCTATCACACCCTGCACTTCTCTACTCGTACTATCCTACGGCTTCACTAATATAATCTGTTATCATATTTCATGAACTCTGTAATATTAATAATCATTATGATAATCTATTAGGTAAATAATGCTGTATCTTCCTATTATCAAGCTTTCCGTATAATTTACACTTGAACACTATGACTGTATTATATCTTTTGAGTTTTTATTCTGACAAACTAATGTATAGTTTTTCAAATGTTGTGCTTGAATGTTATGACTTTATTATGTCTGTTTAGTGTTTCATTCAATTAATCATATATATCCGGAGCTTTTCTCTCTGGGCCTCCGCTGAAAATGGGTACCTCATGACCCAGTCGGACTTTCTTAGTAAACAAATGCCAAACAAATAAATTTTGCAGTTAGGGCTACTGAAGAAACATTACTACTTCAGGCTTTTTATGTGTGGTATACCTTGTGTCAAATTCATTGTACAAGTGTAGGAAGCAATTTTGTACAATTTTGAAAGCAAGCTTTTTTTTCCTCATTTAGGTAAGGATCCCATAATATCAGACCTGGTGCTCCTATGGAGACAAGTGAGTCTCACAGTGGATAACAAACAGATTAAGTTCGGCAGCATCAGCTCAGAAATTGACCTTGGTTGCTAGAAGAGTCAGAGTCAGTTATAGCTCTGAATATTAACCATTTTAGAAAAGTAATTATCTTTATCTGTGCTCTAACTAATGATTCATATTGTTGTTTAGTCATTTAGTCAAGTTAGACTCTGTTACTTTAAGTGCTTTAACACATCTGGCCTGTCTTTCACCTGCTGCTTTAAGTTCTTGCAAATTCATATTTGTTAGTGTCGTCTATCCATTTTAGCCTCTACCGCATCCTTCTTTTTGTCTCATTGATCTTTCAATGTGTGTCTTTTCTAATGAATTTTGTTTTTGTATTATGTTGTCAAAGTATTTCAGTTTTAATTTTACTATCAGACATTCCAATCAACAGTCTGGAATTATTTAATCATGAGCTCTAGTTTCGTTATCAGACCTACCACTGAAGAATGTGGGTTTACCTCCTTACTGATCTGATCTTCTTGCAATCCACAGAACTCTCAAACATCTATTGCTTCATGGAGTCTGCTCCAATCCAGCAAAAGCATAATAATAACTTCAGAAATAAGCCACTTTCCTCTGTGGCATCAACAGTTAATGCATAGGTCCAGGGAATATTGAGTTAGGTAGGCAGGGAATATGGAGTTAGGTAGGCAGGGAATATGGAGTTAGGTAGGGAAGTGTTTGAATCTGTCAGTTTATACCCATCATGTGTGTATAGAAAAGCAAGTGGTAACAGACAGGAGTAATTTACTCAACAGATGGGATGTGCACAATTTTACTTAGTGGTAAGATTTACATAGGTAGAATATTTTGATCTCAAGTCTTGTAATCTCTTTAAAGGGGGACCAGGTGAATTTCAGGAGAAGGTTGGAATGTTTTTGCTTCCTAGATACATAGCTACATAAATGGATACAAGGTGGTTTGAATCTGACCTCTTGTTATTGGCTAGGCTTGTAGTAATCTGCAGACTGATAACCTAATATGAACCTATGAACCTATATTAACAAGCTTTTCAATAAAAAGTACAAAAATATCTATCTGTAACAAATCACTATCTCCCAGTTTAAAAGAGACATATAATAATGAGTCTCTTACTCTGAATCCAAAGTTACTGCACACTTGCAGACAAATTAATTGCTAATTCCATTCCCCCTAACCACTCAAATGGACCCACCAGCCTCTAGTCATCTCAATCACATCACAAATTAACATTTAACCACTCGTTATGCTCAAAACCAAAAAGTGTAGCTCCATGGGACTTGATAAAAATCAAAGCTGTCTGCTAGCAATTATGAAACACAGCATGGCATGACCTCTTCTGTTTCAGTCAATTCATGGATTATGTCACAGAAGCATAAAGAATAGCTGTAGTGATAACATTACTCAGAGTTAAACCCTGAAAACAATAGACATGTCTGCCTCACAAGTATGATCTGAAAACTTGAGGGGCATATAAGTATCAAGGTGATAAACAATGACATAGGTGAACTTCTAATTTTGGTTATAGACCAGTTTGGATTTGTAAAGATAGGTCATTCTTACAAAACCTGGTCAGTTTTTTTGAAATGGCCATTCAAGCCATGACTGAGAGCCTGACAGTCTGTACTGCTTACCTTGACTTCAACAAGGCATTTGATACCACCATAAATGCTGGTATCATAAACTCTTCAAACTACTTCAAACTTGACATAAAGTCATATGTAGTATGCTGGACTCACTTGGCTTTCCAAAAAACCTGCATAGTTTAGGAAGGGGGTAACTGCTTTAGTCAGTGCAGTGCCACAAGAAGGGCTTTACAAGGTACTGTCCAGGGACTCTGCATCTTGGCCATCATTTTCCAAGTGAAAGAAGATGTCAAGGTATTTTGCCAAAGTTCTTTTGTTGACAGCAAACCCGGTGCATCCTCCTTAGACACTCAGATACTCCAGCAAGGCCTAGGCCATAGATTCTGGAATTTCAGTCATGGGTTCCCTTTATATGCCAAGAATTTAAGTGCTGTTACTGTAAAGAAAGAAACCACTCACTCCATATACCACAATTGTAGCCCCTCCCTCAATACAGATGCAATTATCTGGGACTTGGATAAATATGTTGATAGTAACCTTTTTTTGATCATCATGTATCAGTTGGGGATAAGGTGTCCTTCCTTACTCAGCTGATTGGTGGGGCTATCACATCTAAGTTTCATGAGTCTTGTTCTCTCTATATTCTTCCCTTATTAGATCTGTCTTTAAATACAATACCTCTTTGGGAATGTACATTACAAGTTACCTTTATCAATTTGAGAGACTTCAAAGGTTTTTGACCAAGATGATTTTGGTGCTGCACAATTTAATGTACCCAGAAAGACTAAAAGACATATTATTCTAATCTGCCTCATATAGACTCCCAGGGGTGATCTCTCTTTTGCATTTTAAGCAAAAATTGTCCTTACACTTTTCAACCTCCTCCATCTTCACAGCACTAAATGGACTGACCATCGCTTGCATCAAAGACCTCAACCTCCACTGTAATACCAGCAACACCAGTTGACATAACAGATTCATAAACCAGCATATTCTCTGCCTTTCAATTCAACTCCATTTACAAAACAAACAAGGAACTGTCCAATATACTTTCAAAGCTAGACTTGACAGTTGGATGGAGCCCACAAATTCCTGCCTGGGGCACATGAAAATAATCTTCTCGGCAGGGGTCTATAATATATACATATACTCTCAGCACCATCAGTGACGATGTCTCTTGAATGATCCCTCAGATGAAAGCTTAGTAGTAACCTATGAATCTATTAACAAATGGGCTGTCTAATCTGAAAGGTAAACTATTTCAGCCAGCCATAGATAATAAAACCATACAGCACAATATGTAGGATATTTAATTTGTCTATGTTATGTCTCTGTATTTCCAGATATTCTTAGCTATCCAGTCCAGTAGTTCTTGCACAAATGTATTTCCACTTTTTGTCTAGTCTTGATTATACATAGAAAATGGGCTATAATAGCACAGAATAATTCGTTTTATAACACTGCCTTTGTATATACTGGTTGATTTTTCTTATCCAAAATACCGTACCTCAAGAGAGGAGCACCCCTCCACCTCTGAAGTACCACACTGCCCATAGAGGATTCATTCTACTGTTTGCAAAGCAAAGTATTCAGAATCATTAATGGCCCTACAAAATTCTGGTTCTGAAGGGCAGTGTACTCTGCATCTGCAAAAAATTAAGCAAGGACTCATTATCTACCTCGCTAATCTTTGGGAGGGGTACGCAACAATCCTGTGGTGCTGATACTTTTCAGCAAACTGACAGAGGAGCAGTTCAGCAGTCTGTCGAATATGCAGACAAGATCCATTTTCTGCAGAAGCAAAATGAGCCACATTGTTCACATTGTCTTCAGCATATGACACTCCACAATGGGTTTTCTCTAGCTTTTAAGCTTTCTTCTGACTGAAAGCTCAAATAGCAACAACTATTTAGAGAGTCAGACAAAAATAACTTAAGATGCATTCTGACTACATGACCAAACAACATTTAGGATCATAGGTAAGTACCACGCTAGCTGCGATGGTGGACCATTTTAAGCCTAGCCAGTTTCCCTTTGTGTGCTTGAATTAACCTGTCCATTTGGTGATTTGGTGTTAGATTGACCTTACCCATTTTAAGAGAGAACAACTGGGATCACAACATAGATAATTTGAGGGGACCTATGCATGGGATAAAGTATTTAGGAGCTGCCTCTCTCCATTAGTAGTACAAAGGGAAGTCCTTGAGTAAATTTCTTATTATACACCTATGGACACAAATTGACAACAACACCCCTAAGACTTGACCTAGTTGTCTGGGACCTGGGAACTTATGTGCACAGTGACCTAACTTTTGACTAACATGAATCCACTGTCATAAGAAAGTCCTTCTATATTGTGCAGCTTACTAGGTCAACTCTTAGAGGTGTATTGTCAATGTGATAGTTCCCCGGCGTATGTGACTTCCCAAAGCATAGGATATTTTTTGGGGCATTTTGTTTCAGTCCATGATTTTGGCACCAATGTTTGTTTAGGACAAACCTTTCTGCAGGGTGGTTAAGTCGTTTGAGGATTTAATGCCTGCTCCTAGCTTACAGTTATCTGCAAACCTAGTAATGCATGACCTTTTAGTGTTGGTTTTTACTTTACCGAAGTAGTTGCCAAACAGGCAAGTCCCAACATTGAACTTTGTGGGACTCTGCTGGTGACTGTCTTTTTGTGGTGTTAGTTTGCCTTATTTTGATCTCCTGTGCCTTATCTGTGAGCCAGTTGGCAATTCAGTGTATAATATAGGAGTTTATTACCAGTTTGTTTAGCTTCTCCATGCTGCCTGATTGGAGTATTGTATCAAAAACTTTGGCTAAGTTGAAGTATGCAATGTGTACTGTTTTACCTTCGACCATTACCTTGGTGGCCTTTCCAAAAAGTCCACCAGGTTGAATAAGCATGACCTGCCCTTGACAAATACAAACTGACACTGTTTCAGTGTGTCCTTATTGTGAATTTCCATGATAAGTCCATCCATAACATTGTGTATGAGGTTGGGCAAACTTTTGGGTCTGTAGAAGGCCAATCCTTATGGAGGGGAATGACTGTAGTTGTTCTTCAGTCACTTGATACAAAACTTGTATGAAGGCTGAGGTTGAATAGTTTAGTTAGGGGGTGGCTAAATCATGCTTCATTCTATCTAAGCTGTATCCAGGAACATAGCCAGGACCCATTAATGCAGTATCTTTAGCATATTGCTTTCAGGACTTGGTCTTGTTTGTTAGCTGGATGCCATTTGGTTTCAGGTATATCTTGTGGAGCAGACAGAGGAGGGAGAGAGAAAGGTAAAGTTTGAGCTGAACTTCTCAGGCAGTAAGTTTGCTATATCTTCAGTCTTGTTGTAGATAACATTGTTCCAAATCAGGTCAGTGCATTGCTGCATTGTGCTTCTAAGATTATGAACATAACTAAAAAAAAAAAAGCATTGTGATTGTATTTGCCTTGGCTGGCTATTTTAACCTTGGTCTTGGCTTTAGTGGGTTTTATTAAGCTACTCAGTACGTTATTTATTTCAAAGACAAAGGCTCTATCATTCTTAGAATGATTCCTCATACTTTTGGTCAAAATTATTTTGCTTTTTTTTTGTAAAGGTTGCAGATATTATAGTTCAAAGCACTCAACTATCCAGATTTTTGTAGAATCTCCAGATTTTTGTCTCATATTTTGGTCTGTTCTTCATAAAATCTGAAGTTTTTGGTCAAGTCAGTGAGGATTGAATTCACACACAAAAAAAAAATAGTGTTCATATCTTTCAGAAAATGCATGGTAACACAAAACCTTTTATACCAGCAACCTCCTAAGTTCATAAGAGCAATATTTAAAATTTGCCCCTAATGTTGGACTTCTATCCTCCCAATATTTTAACTTTGTCCAGATATCTTGTGCTAAGAGGTTGAGAGGTATGTTGTGGTTCAGTCATGGAAGTTTGTTTTTGGGGTTTGCCCTGCGCTTGTTCGTACAGGATACAGCAGCATCTATGCCACTGTTAACATCCCAGTATAGTGTGATTAAGTACATTTCTGTGTATTTAGTGTACTTAACTGTGTTTGGTGTGGATTTGAAGTTTGTCAACATACCACATTGTCTTAAAGAAATATTTGAAGGTATTTTCCATGGAAGGATAGCCAGATAATATATTTACTGCACGTTCAAAGTTTAGTCTCTTTCGCATACCTAGAACCAGAACATAATGTACTTAAATTAAGGTATTTTCTGGCCACATGCTTATAAACAAATAGTATTAAGTGGAGTCAGCTTGTTTGGTATCTATAAAGTGTGCTGTCTGGTAAACTTACTACATTCCTTGTAGGATTCTGTGCAGGGAGTTTACTAGGAGCATGACAGGATGAACAAACACAAGTTTTGTTACTAATGCAAGGCTAATTTTTAATGGCTTCTTGTAACATATCACATCATTCTTGTCTTACTTTATTTGAAGTTATGCTTACCTATCTATTTAGGGTTAAATGAAAACTTTAAAAGGAGGTCCTCCACAATGATCTCTGCTTGTGGAAGTTTTAAATAGTTATACAGATGTGCGAGTTCCTCATTCTATAAGAGACAACTTAAGCAGTGCCAGTTTTGTTTATGGCATACTGGCAGCATTTACAGGTATCCCAGAATGCTAAACAGAAGGTACATTCATATGAATACCTTGTGCCACCTATTTAAACCAAGATGGGCTTGACCCCATGGTATAATGGGATGAGTATCTAACCACAGGTCATATAAAGTACAGTTGTGCAAAATCTTACCATAACAATAGATGTCCTCCCCTTCAGTATTGCAGTATTCTTTACTACAGGATCCCCTACCAAGGGTAGCTCAACCTCTGGCCATTATACCAAAGCCTTAGGTTCTCAAGGATGTTGTATGTCTCCCATATGCTCTCCACTCACAGCATAGGGCATAAAGGTGATGTACAGATGTACATAGCTCAGAACTGAAAAGCCCCAGGAAAAACAACATTCCAAAGAAAAAATAACAAGGAACGTCAACATCCAGAAGGAAGAAGAATAAAAGGAGTAAAGAATAAAGGGGGAGGAGGGAAGGTGTGAATATTGCAACCGTGAAGGAAAGGACATCTGTTATGGTAACATTTTACACAACGGTACTATGTTCTTCCATGTCATCGTCACAGTATTCTTTACTAAAGGGAGAGTACAAGAGCTCAAAAGGAAACTTGGGAGGAGGAAGGCCCAGCAGAAAGCCATGCAGGATAGCTCTGGCAAATCCAGCTCCAGCCCATGAAACCACATCCGGCTTATAATATTTAGTAAAGGTATGGATAGAAGTCAGGTAGTAGCGTCAAGGATAGAATTGGTATCCAGTCTTTGAAAAAGCACCAGAAGTCACAGCCTTACAATGAGCCTTTAGAGAAGCAGAATGGATTTTCCCATGAAAGGAATTACAAAAAGAAATAGCCTTAGAGATCCATGAAGAAATGGTTTGCTTAGAAAGAGCCAAACCTAGAGATCTATGATGAAAGGAAGCAAAAAGTTGCTCAGACTTGTGAATGGCATTAGTCTTATCCAAATAATATCTGAACTGTCTATGCAAATCCAAAAAGTGAAGAACATTCTCACTGGCAGACTGTGGAGAAGGGGAAAAAGTGGGCAAAATAATAGACTGATTAAGAGGCAATTTATTAATACCCTTGGGTATAAAAGAAGGACTAATTTGAAGAGACACACTGTCCCTATGAAAAATTGAAAAAAAGAGAGACAGCCATGAGAGCATGAAGCTCAGACACCCTTCTAGCTGAAGTAAGGGCCAAAAGAAGAACAGTCTTCCATGTACAATGCTGAAAGGAAGTTGCAGGGTCAGAAACAGCCCAAGTCAATTTTTCAAGAACAAAATTACGGTTCCAAAAAGGAGGAGTAGGCTTCCTGGGAAGCCTAATATAAATGACACCTTTAGTAAATTGTTTGACCTCAAACCTAGAGGTTACA
The DNA here is from genome assembly GCF_019279795.1 of Protopterus annectens. Lineage (NCBI taxonomy): Eukaryota > Metazoa > Chordata > Ceratodontiformes > Protopteridae > Protopterus > Protopterus annectens. Next base: position 652,996,085 of record NC_056751.1, read on the forward strand.
GGATAAGTCAAAGGCAAACAAGTAGAAATAGCTGAAAGGTGAGCTTTAACTGAAGAGTAAGCCAACCCAGCATTGAGCAGTTCACACAAATAAGACAGAACTAGGGGAACCTCCAGAGAAAGTAGATCCTGGTTACAAGCAAGGCACCAGACAAAAAATCTCTTCCATTTAGACATACAAGATTTCCTGGTAGTGGGTTTCCTGACCTCCTGCAGGACCCAGGTCATGTCCTCAAAAAAAAAAGTACCTAAAAAGAATGAAAACCATATCACCCACAGTGTCAGATGAAGAGTGGACAAGTGAGGATAGACTAGAGACCCCTTGTCTTGTGTGAGTAGCTCCACCTTGTGAGGTAACTTGGAGTGATTGCCCTTGGCTAAGTGCGGAAGAAAAAGGAACCAATGCTGTCTGGGCCAAAAGAGAGCCAACAACAGGATTTTGGGAGAGTCTTGGTCTATCTTGAACAGGACCCTTGGTATGAGAGGAAAGAGGGAAGGCATAGAGAAACATCCCCTTACAAGAAAAGAGAGGGGGTCCACCTTCAATGTCAGAGGACTATGGACTCTGGTGCAAAAAAAGAGGAAGTTGTCTGTTCAGTGAGGAGGAAAAAAGATCTAACTGAAGAGTACCCAACTGGTGGACAATGTCCAGAAACACATCTCTGGGAAGTATCTACTTGAGAGTCTCTGTTATAGACCTGCTCAGAGCGTCTGCCACAAGGTTCTGTTCTGATGGAATATAAACAGGCTGAAGAGTTACCTGATACTGGACAGCCAGATTCCAAACCTGAAGAGCTAGTATGTACAGAAGGTTAAGACTGTATCCTTCCTTGCTTCTTTATGTACCACATCACTGTGGTATTGTCTGAAAAGAGTTTGACAGGCCCTGGAAGGAACAGAGGATGGAAGGACTGAATAAGAATTAAGAGAGCTCTCATTTATTTGATGTTGATTTGGTCCTCCTCAAATGAAGGGAAAAAAAGTCTCTGAACCTTTAGTGGGCCAAAAAAACTACCCTATCCCATGTCTGAGGCATCCAAAAACGTTCCTAAGAGGGAACCGGGGGCTGAAAAGGAAGCCGTGGGTTGAGAGACAGGTAATGCATCCACCACTGAAACTGTATCTTGAGGCATGGAAGCAGAGGGACTAGAAAGTCCAAAGGATGACAATGGTGAAGCCCAATGACTTTAGAAACCACTGGAACCTTCTCATACAGAGCCTGGCTAGAAGAAGCATACAAGTTGTGGAAGGCATGTAACCCAGAGCCCTTAGACATTTCCTGGCCTTAACTAAGACCTGAGAAAGAAGAAAAAGGCAGTTGGAGTCACAGCCTTGGGAGGTGTCAGGGATGCCAGCATAGGAATGGTCTGGAGCTTGCACCCAGGAAAAATATGATCCTGAGAAGGTATCAGGAAGATTTTCTGGAAATGTATTGTAAACTCTAAGTCCTACAAGAGGCAAACAGCATAGAGGAGGTGTTGAAGCAGGGTCTCTGGAGAGGCAGCCTCCAGGTAAGGAAAGATTTGTATCCCCCTCATCCTGCAAAAGGCAATCACAGGAGTGATGCATTTGGTGAAGGCCATTGGGGCAGTAGAGAGGCCTACATAGGCTGGCTTGGAAGGATACAATTCCTCTGAAATTTGGGAAAAGAGGAAACAAGAATATGTTTCAATTCCTGTAAAGCCTTACCCTTCTCCTGCAGGGACTTAAAAAGCTCAGCATCTGCAGAACCAGAGAAAATTTTATTGTGAAGAGGAGCATCTATCAATTTAGCCTTAATAACATCAAGCAAAAGTTGAAGACAAAGCCAAGAATAAAGTCTTAACAAAGAGCCAAAGGCAACAGCTATAGAAGAAGCATCATCTGCATCATAACTACATTTAATAAAATGACGGGTCTCTTGAGAAGTTGAGCCCAACAAAGAGAGGGCCAAATCCTTCTCCTCAGAATCAGGAACATCAGAAAAAACTTGATAAGTCTGTAGAGAAGAGATAAAAACATCCCTGGTCATATGGGTCTCATAGTTAATAGCCCTAAGGACATGGTAGCAGCAGTATACACCTTTTTGTCCACCCATTCCATGGCCCTACTGCCATTGTTAGAAGGAAATAATTTAATGGAAGGCAACAATTTAAATGGTCTGTCAGAAGAAACTGAGACAGCAGAGGGGTCAGAAAAACATTTATAAAGAAACTTGGAATCATCACACACCTTACAAAGCATATTAGGGGCTGGGGGCTGAGAATCAGGAGCCTGAGAAGCTGCTGAAAATTATCCAACAAGGCAGGAAGGACAGGAGGAATGACAGAGGGCTTAAGAGACTCCATCTGGAGGAGTTCATAATATCTCTTCTGGATGTCAGCAACCTAAGTACAGTTTCATTTACAGAATTCCATCATCCAAGAGATGGCATCCCCAAAGGAAAGTACTTCACAAGGAGAATCTGAACTAAGGGAGTCCTCCTCCTCAAAACCATTATCTAATGTAGAAGGAATCCTGAGAGGAATAAGCCAAATACTCTTCTCCAGGGTCTAATTCCTCATCACAAGAGTCCTGCTCCCTAGGCTTCTTGAGAGGAGTAGATGACTGGGGAGGCAGAATCTCCCTAGGGGGCTTCAAGGCCATGAGTTCATTAAACAACCCCTGTATGAAATCTGCCATTCACATTAAGGATCCTTAGGAGCAGGAGAAAACACATTTTGTTTTCTGTTTCTTTTTCAAAGGGACATTGGCCCTAAAGATCTTAAGAGGTTTAGACCCTTGCCGATAATCAATCAATATAGTGGGAATCTCCCCCCTAAGAATCTGTGGAACACTCCTCGGACCCTTGGATATGATCAGCCAAGGTTCCTCCTCAACATCCATAAATGGACATCTGCAGAGCCTTCAAGGACATGTGAGAAGTCTGATCCATGCCAGCCTCCAAAGTGGTCATGGCAGAGGAATCGTAAGGAATAGCCAGATGATACTTTAGGCTTTCACCAGCCTTGAAATTAATAACCATGAACCACTGTCCAAGTCAAAAAAACACACAAGAATGCAGAAAAGTAAGGATTACTCTTTACTGGTGCATCCGGTACCTCGGCTTTCACCTTCAATGAATGTTCCAAAAGAGAGGTTACCCTAGAGATTTAATTCAAGAAGCATTGAAGGAAGTCATTACAAAGACACAAAATGGATTCTTTAGGGCATTATTGAGGAACAGACCTACTGACCAGAGCCTACTGTTAGATGGATCGGTGATAGAATCCTACCAAACTCTATCAACAATAGACACAACATGTCTGGATGTAGTAATAATAAAGCCAAGTTTGACAATACTGCCATATTCATCACAAAATTCTCTACTGACAGCCACTTTATTAAAAAACACTTAATAAGAACTGGAGTTTATTGAGTAGAGACAGGGATATCATAAAACATGTAGGTGAATACCCAGTCTGTGTTTAGAAAAAGGGCAAGAATTTGAAATGCTTTTTTGAAAATCTAAACACCCCCCCAAGAAGAACAAGATATGTGTTTAAGTGTGGTAGGTGCAAGTTTTGCCCATACATTTTGCCAGTGAACAAAATGAATATTAATGGGATGAGCTACAAAATTTTGGGCAAATTTTGTTAAACTCAGAAAAAGTGGTTTATTGTGCTAAGTGTTCCCAATGCATGTGTTTCTATATAGGAAAAACTAAACGTAAGCTGAAACACTGCATTGGGGAACACATGAGGGACATCAGGGATGAATGTGAGTTCAATTCCTTGGCAAAACATTAAAGAAAACAGTGGACACAATTTTAGATTTATAGTGTTGGACAGTGTAGCAGTGAACAACAGGGGGGTGCATGGCCACTGCTACTGGAAAGACAAGAACTGATATGTCAGTTGTGCTTAAATGTCAAGGATTGGCCTGGGTTGAATGAGGCTGTTTCTATTTCAACTGTATTAAAATTAAAAGCCTTGAATAGATGACACCTGATTTTTTATACAGATTTTTAATATAAATTTATATACATAAGTTACTTTTATGTAAATACTTGATTTTATAAGTATTTTACAAGTATTTTGCACTAGGTCTTTAACAGAATAAAACATGCTTTTTGGCTTTTATTCACTTATTTATGTTTATTAGATATATATTTTAACAGTGGCTATTTAGTATTTATAGTTGTTTATAATTTAAAAATGTTTGATATGGTATCTTATATACTGCATTTTATACTCAAGTCATTCATTCAGGTATTTTCTATTAAGCAAGGCTGTATATAGGTCATGAACCAGGGGTGTGGTTTAGTTGAGTTTAGGGGTGTGGTTTGTGATGTCACTACACATGCACTTCATGTTACAAGATTTAAAAAGCTGTTGGAACATTTTTTATTTGTCTGATGAAGTTCCTAGTTTGTTTTGGGGACGAAAACGCTAACCTTTTACTGCTGTATAAATAAAGTGGATTTATCGCTTCTTCTTTGTGGAGTCCTTTGGCCTGCATCTGCTTTTCTGTGGATTATTGGTCTGTTGCTGCTTTTTTTTGTTTTGTTTGATCTAAGCATATGTGTGATATACAATGTCCTTGAAAACCTAAGGCTTTGGTATGCTGGCCGGACATTGGGCTACCCTTGGCAGGGGATCCCTGTAAAAAAGAATACTGCAACAGTAATAAAGAAGAACATCTCATATTCAGTTAGATGTTTGGGCATCTCAAGAACCAGTTTGTAGAGGAAGATCTTGAGTGGCTAATGCAAACTTATTCTTCCTGGAAGGGGGGGCTGCTAGGCCCTCAGCATTGGCAACACCTAGTAATGGATGTATATATTACCCACATGCACTGGCCATATTAGCATTTATTGCAGTCTGCATGGGGGTCCACTTAAGCTGGGGAATAGGAGATGTATGCGACAGCCTACAGACCACCTGCCCTGACCAAACAACTCTGGCAAATCTGCAGGTAGCCTTTAGGTATGCATCTCCAAGGGGGTTGCTGAATGACCTGCTCCCTACCACCTGACTCTCACCACTGGGGGATTGGGTGTGTTGATAGGGCTTCTCAGGCATGAGAAAATGGACCACAAGTTTCTTACCTCACCTGGGGATGTCATACTGGGACTAATGGGAGGAATGGTACTGGGACTGCAGCCATCAGGCAGAATTGCACAGGGTTGAGGGGATTAAAAAAAAAAAGATGGAGAATATTTTAGACTAAGAAACATTGTTTCGATTTTCCAGAGTAAATGAGTTCAACATAATATGTGAAGAACACATAGCAAGAGACTGATGTGGTTTGACATGGTCTTCAGTAGACCAGAGGATTTGCCTGGCATTTAATTTTGTTAAAAGGTAAATCCTGTCTGCCCCATTGAGAGTACTATGTACTAACCAGTAATGTATGAAAGACTATGAATGCTTCAGCCCTTGGCTTGTATCATGAAATTTAAATTAGACTTTTATTAAGATATCTTGCAGTGGATGACAAGCTAGGTGTTTTGCAAGCTGAAAAGTTATCTTCAAATATTTAATATTAAAATGCAGTAAAATATCGACTAATGTGAATTTAGTACCATTCAAGACCCCTGTGAGAGCAGTATATAAACTAAGTGATGAATATGAAGTATCTTTTCTGCTATAAAACTATACTTTTCTTTTAGGGATAATTACTACATCTATTTCTGTTATAAGCAGACAAAAGCCTTTGCTTTGTCCACTTAGTCTGAAGCAATCTGTTTTTACATTTTCAGCTTCATTAGAGGTCTATCTCATGCATATCTGCATCCTCTTTGTGATTGTGCAATGGATCCCCCAGTCTGCAATCTGTACTATTCCCAAAAGCAAAGGCAAATAAAAATTATTCTTCTTTATTTGGAACACCAGCAGCATATGCGTAGTACTGTAAGAGCTCAGCTTCTAGCAGTTTGAAAAGGTAAAATAAAACCATGTATAAATACCAGAGCTTCTAGCAATCGGACCAAATATAAAAGTACAAAGTAAAAAGCATGCTTTGCAAAAACAGGGTTCTCTAGCCTCAAGATTCTCTAACATGCTTTGTAACTATAATATTAAAGACATCTGCATTCAAGCATTCTTTGTGGAGAGGGTGCCTTAAGAAAAACTACAAGGGATATATTGCATATCCAAAATATTTAGTCATATTAGTGCATTAGTGCACTAAATCATTTAATTTCATGCCTAACAGAGCAATTTATTTAATTTTGAAAAGTAATGTTAATAATATTAATATGCTTGGTCTTATGTCTATCAGGATTTAACAGTGTTTCAGTGTTTCAGTCACTGCATTTCAACTACTGAGAGGGAGGATTAAAAACGTAAATACAAAATGTTGATGCACCTTTTTAAGAACTAACAGCTGAGAAATGTAGAAATGTACACATTGATATTGTCGGGTGTTTTTATTAACTACTAGAAAATGATCAGAATATCTGCTGAATCACTGATGTCAACAATCACACTAAAAAATATTTAGCGTCATAAAAAATTTTGATTAACCCTTTTAAGAAATCTACTCACGGATATATTTGGGCCTTTTTATTAATTCCTAAAATGGTCAGATTATCTGCTGACTCATTGATATTGAATGGTCACACTACACAAAAATACAACACTTATTTATTTAGCCTCGTGTTAACTGAAGTCTTAATCTAAAATTTACATTGGGATTAAGATAAAGAAAAGGTCATTTTTGAAGCCAACATCTAAAAGAATTTAGAGTTATAAAGTGAAATGTTAAATAATTATCTATCTGAAATAGAGGCTATATTGATCTGTTTTGATTCAGTGACATTTTGAGGTATGATAACAACAATACAACATTTTGTGACTTTTTTCTGTCTCCCATCAGTGTCTGAGTTTGTTATTTTGCTACATGATTTGTTTTGTATGTGAACTTTGCAGTGTTAAAGAATACAAGTATAAAGAGCATTGAACAAGGCTCAGAATGGATATATGCTATCAGCCTACAATACACAGAGCACTTACTAACTAAACTCCATGGAACTAAATGGAAAATATACAGGATATTTGGAACACTGTTTCTGAAACATTGTTTGAACTTCTGTTCTCATATATTAAAACAATTTTTTAAAAGGCTACAGTATGCATGTATTAGTTCAGAGATGTAACACCCACAATTTCGCAGTTCCTCACAGTTTCACAGTTAAAGGGCTACAGTATGCATGTATTAGTTCAGAGGTATAACACCGACAGTTTCACAGTTACAGGGCTACAGTATGCATGCATTAGTTCAGAGACATAACACCTATGGTTTTGCAGTTAAAAGGCTACAGTATGCATGTATTAGTTCAGAGACGTGACACCCACACTTTCCCAGTTCCCCACAGCTTCGCACTTAAAGGGTGACAGTATGCATGTATTAGTTCAGAGGCAAAACACCCACAGTTTCACAGTTAAGGCGCTACAGTATGCATGTATTTGTTCAGCGACATAACACCCACAATTTTGCAGTTAAAGGGCTACAGTATGCATGTATTAGCTCAGACACATAACCACAGTTTCGCAGTTAAAGGGCTACAGTATGCATGTATTAGTTCAGAGACATAACACCTACAGTTTAGCAATTAAAGGGCCACAGTATGCATGTATTAGTTCAGAGACATAACACCCACAGTTTCACAGTGACACTTCATATGAGGAAACTATATTCGCCTGTTGCTCTCTTATAGAATTGCAGTACATAAGATACTGATCTGTAAATTTAACTATTAAAATCAGCACTGACACAAAATGTACCACAAGGCTTTACTGAAACTAAAAATAAAAATGGAATTTATCTCTGAAGAAATCAAAGACAAATATATGTTTTCCCTTTTGGCAAAAATGGAAGCAACCTTTTATATGCCACGGCAAGTAAGAGTTCCTGAAAACGAAGTTTCAAAATTTCACTCAGGAGTTACCTAAAACCTCTAAAAATCAATGATACACGCATAGTGTGTTGTTCTTGTAGGCCAACTTTAGTTTGCAATCTTCACCTTTTGTTAACTAGAGTAACTTTAACTGGGACAATACTTTTCTGCCATTATTACAACAAATAATGAGGGAAAAGTCAAGGATTATGAATTTGTGTTGGACAAGTTGCATGACTTAGCTTAATGATCATAACAACTGAATGCTGCCTTGTAAACTGAAATATACCTGGAATAAAGAAACAGAAAGTGAAGGCAAATAAGAATAAAATAGAAACCTATTAAGGAGTACAACAACAGTTGAAAAGTACTTTAATTGCATTTTATTCTGTATAGTACAGATGCCTAAAGATAACTCCTCCTGCATTCATCTGTAAATACTGGGTAAATCAGATTATTACATGCGTAGCCAATAAGAAGAAAGTGAGACTCAAAAACACTTATACTTTTTGAAGTTAACAACTTAACCGTAGAGCCAAACCCCACTTCTTTTTATGCCTGGTGTTAGCCTTTTCTATTTAAATTAATTTGATTTTTCCATGAAATATGGTATTACACAACCTAAGACTGGTATAAAAAGATGTCATGTATATAAAACATTGACAAATGTAAACTAATAGAATGAAGGTTTTATAACTGAATGGGATTCATTTTCTTTAAGAACTTATTCTAGTCAGACTCCGAATACCTGTATACATAAAGCTTAAACAACCATAAAGCTGGCAGAAAGCATGATGAATAATTTATTTTCTGACTTTAAGAAATATGTCTGTTTATTTACTATCATCTGTTATCTACCAACATTTAAAGCATAAGTTTGCAATGTCATTACAGATTACGAAGGGTTTGCATTTTGCTTTGATGTCTGTTCTAAGAAAGGTAACGGATTTACCATTTATATAATAATGACATTTTATTTTTATGGTCTTAAACTTAGAACATTTTTATATGTAAATCCAATTTCAAGTCACTATGTTGATTTTGAAAAAACTAAATAGTGCACATACACACACACATGCACACTAGTATGCTTTATAGACAAGCATAATAAAATCAGAAATTAAACTCAAAATACAGAACAAACTGACCATGGAACAACTATTATTTTTTAAGTAAATACAAGTTTGCTGAATATGTATATTCTGCACAGAACAGGAAAACAAATCACAGTAAGAAATATAGAAAATGATTATAAAATTCTAGATGTAGGGCTGTGATGACCCACCACTGGACCAGTAATCAAGGAGCCTCAATCCTTACCACTGGCACCAGTGGGGGACGTACACTGGGAGGATAACAGTTACACATACATTATTTCCAGATGCAGCTTTGTGCATCAAGTGCAATTTCCCTTAAGAGCACACAGAGTCCACAGTCAGTCCAGGGATGTTTTATCCCTCTTTCTCTAAATCTCCAATAAAACTCCACACTGGCACAGCTGTATTGTTGAGATCTCAGCTGAATGGCCAAGCCAAGACCTCAAGAACCCTCTCTGTCCAACTAGTGCTTTGTGCTCCTGCCCAAGTAGCTGAGACACAGTCTTTGAGGTTTGATTTACACACACACACACACACACACACACACACACAAACACACACACACACACACACACACACACACACACACACACCTTGGGAAAGGCTTGAACAGGTTTATTAGCTATTCTCCCCTTTGCCCATACTATAAGGTAGTTATCACTGCCACCAGCCAACTCCTTATTAGCTACTATAAGGCCCTTAACAAAGGGTCTCCAATCTTACTGTGCAATATTAATATTAATACAAATGGTAGTTTGACCAAGAGTAAGGCTATTAGGTGTGGCCCACACAGTGTCACCAAAAATATGCAAGTACTCTCAAAACTTAATTATCTCTACACAGATCAGCCATCATAAAATATCTAAATATATTTAATAATAAATAAAAGAGAAAGGAAATAGTATATATTCATAGTGACATCAGAGTTCAAAATCACAGGAAATATTTAAAACAACATTGCAGGACAGTCCCAAAATAAATAAATAAAGACAGACATCTAAACTAAGCTTTGCTATATTTCTGACTATATTCAAGAGAATTGTACTGTTCCATAGAAATTTATTTCATCAGAGCAAGGCAGATGTGTTGAGTGGTTCTTGTCAGGTCCAAGACAGAATACAGAATACCCTGTCTTACTCAGAGAATTCTCAAATTAATATCTCAAATATTACTGCTTAGATAGCTTGCAGAATGACATAAATTCTTGTCATCTGACTCTATCCCAGGTGAAACCCCCACTGCTAGAATCTGGCAGTAATTAGCATCTACCTGTGAAAATACATAGACCTTAGATCTTTGACAGATGCTGGAAGTCATAAAACTATTACATTCCACCGCATTTCAAGACTAGTAATTATTTCAACCTAAGCACAATAAAGAAAGCTACATAATACAGACATTATGTCTCTGGCCTAGCCTATAAAGTAATTTCATTTCAGCTACTTTTCTGAAGTTAACTCCTGTATTCTAATTTCCACTGTTAAACTATATACATTTAAACAGTTACAATAGTGCATGCATACTTCTGCTCTCTTCCAGCAGGGCACACTGTGGTTACATTTTAAGCAGAAGCACTTTATAGAATACCTTTTTGAACACACGTCTGTACAGACCAATTTGATATACATATGGCATGCAGTTCTAATACAGTTTCAACACAAACATCATATATAGATCATGTTAATATTCACAAATGACACATAATTATTTACAAAATTCCAGCCATTTGGGCTGACAGTATCTGCTTTCATCACAAAAGGCTATGCATCTAAGCAACCACATCACCAAATCCAATCATGCAGCTGTCTGCAGAAAAACATGGACACGTACTAGATTCTGTACGAGTTTGGAATGCTATGTGACAGTAACAAATAATGAGAATTAGTTGAATACAAATGGATTTTTATCATCATCACAGGATCATTAAAGGATCATAGAAACTATTGGTCAGAAGACCATTAACAACTTGCCACTACCTAACCTTATGATGCACACTTTTCTCAGGAAGGGAAAAGTAGGTCAGCCCTGGAGTAAATTTATGGATATCCATCCAGTCATCCAGGTTTAATCTAAAAGGATGATAGGGTGTCACTCTGCTTAACTTGCACTGGAAGTTTGCTTCGGGTGGGGGGTGGGGGGTTAGTCTTTGGGTAATACATTTTTCTCTCTGGCATGCTTTATTTATGTGCTGGTGAAGATTTAAATCTCCCTAGTTCTGGTATTAGTGTAGCTGTATGACATGATAAGATACAGGAGATGAAGGAGGGCATGGTGCTTAACAATGTGGGACACAAGGCATACATTAGCGTGCAACTGCCTAGAAGGGAAGTAAATACTGTGGGAAGAAATATCCAGGCAATTGTTATGGCTAGGCTTGTATAGGCCCTAGGGCCGATAGCCTAGTATCAACCTATGAACCTATAAAAAGATAGCAATTCCAGCTTTTTTGTAATACGGGGACTTAAGGTCAGCAGTTTCCTTGGGTAGAAATATATAGGGCCTTTTCCAGTTGCTTAATATGCCTAGAAAGGTACATCCTGAAGGGGGTATTGTATTGAATAATTGCTGTAGTGATGGCTGCTTTAAGAGGTCTGATAACTTCTTTTGACCTGCCTTTGGACATTAGTTATTCTAAAGAGAAGGATTGTCTGACTACTGATACTAATATGTGGTCATTGAAGGAGAGGGCATTGTCTACCTAGTTCCTAAGATCCATAACCTCATCATTTTGCAGTGAGGCATTGGCTATACTGCACATTGATGGAGACAGATGCTTACTAAACATGACAAGACTATGATGGAGACAGCTGCTTACTAAACATGACAAGACTATGATGGAGACAGCTGCTTACTAAACATGACAAGACTATGATGGAGACAGCTGCTTACTAAACATGGCAAGACTATGATGGAGACAGTTGCTTACTAAACATGACAAGACTATGATGGAGACAGCTGCTTACTAAATGTGACAAGACTATGATGGAGACAGCTGCTTACTAAATGTGACAAGACTATGATGGAGACAGCTGTTTACTAAACATGACAAGACTATGATGGAGACAGCTGCTTACTAAACGTGACAAGACTATGATGGAGACAGCTGCTTACTAAACGTGACAAGGCTATGATGGAGACATCTGCTTACTAAACGTGACAAGACTATGATGGAGACAGCTGCTTACTAAACGTGACAAGACTATGATTGAGACAGCTGTTTACTAAACGTTTCAAGATTATGATGGAGACAGCTGCTTACTAAATGTGACAAGACTATGATGGAGACATCTGCTTACTAAACATGACAAGACTATGATGGAGACAGCTGCTGACAAGACTACACTTCTTCACATTTACTTTCAGCCCTTTTTCTATATACCAGTTGATTATAAGGATAGTTTTTGCCATAATGAATGGGTATCACAGGAGGATTTGACAATAATACCCAGTTTCCAGTCCATGGTATGCAGATCAGAGAACTAGATGCTGAAAAGAGTGGGTTTATGTCCAGTTTGCAGTCATCTGCAGCCCTAATTAAACAAAGCTCTTGATTAATTTGTCTGGAAGCTAGTGAAGTTAATGCTAAAATGGAGGGGTCCAAGTACTGAGCTCTATGGTAGACTACAATTTACCTTTATACTTACTGAAGACATGCCTGCCACTTTAACCATGTAAGTTCTATCTTTCAGTCATAAGCCTATGCACCTCAGGTATGGATTAACTTTTAATACATTTAGCTTGACACTGTAAACCATACTGACATCATATCATATGTATGGCCAGATCTAAATAAGCTGTGTGAAGAGTAGGAAGTTAACTAAACCGAGTAGGCTGGATCTCTGTTTGACAATGCCAAACAGCTGTGGGCCCCAGCCTGATAAATTCCTTGATATAATATTTTATGAGGACATATATGATGCATTCTATGTCTTTGTAAATCACACTGGTCAGGTTTATGGGTCTACAGCTTCCCAGGTCAGAGGTGGGACTACCCTCGTGTAATGGCATCACTCTGCAGTTTGTCATATTTGATGCCATTTATTAGGCATCGAGGTATTACTTGCTTCAGAGAGCACCTGCAATGCATATTCATTTATGTAATAAGGAGATGTAAAGGATTTGGGACTGTGGAATTAAGGTAGTCATTTCATGGGTAAGATTTGCACTACATTTGTGTGCCTTTGTCTGAGTCTGAATGAGTGTTACCATTTTCAATAAATTCAGATCACAGCTAGGTGTAACTCTTTAATTTCCTAAAGTAAGTAAACCTTTCTCTTCCAAAGCTTATTTGTGTTTACTTTTTTTTTTCTACCAAATTACCCTGAAAGAAGTTCTTGACGCAATCTTTAATATGAGGATTTTAGATCTGGTGTATGATTTAAGAAGATTTTCTATTGTTATAGACTTTATTTAAGCTGGAGGACTACCAAAGTCGTTTGTTCTTAAAACTTCCCATTATACTTGGGTCTAAAAGGATGGCCAGGTTGAGGCACTAATTTATGTTGGAATAGAACTCCTTTACATAAATAGCAGTTATGTTGTTTTCAGGCCTAATGGTATAAGAAGCAAATCTGGAAACCTAATAAAAGAGTTTGAAGAAGGTTGTCTATTCAAAATACCCAAGTTCACTATTATTGACTGTAGGGTTTCAAAGATTTTGACAGAGAATGTTACAAGTTTATGGTCAGACTTAACCAAGGGTGGAAAAACTAGAGGGGTGTTACATACAGTGGCTATATTGGTCAGAAGCAGGTCAATAATATTATACCCTCTAGTCAGTTTGTTAACTATCTGTTCGGAATAATTTTTATTTAATATGCCTTAGAATTTCTGGACATACTCAGTTTTGGAGATGTAGGTGCCCATTTATTGCAGAATAGGATAAATCTCCCATTGTAATGACATTTTGGTAACAGGAATTTCCTTAACTACACTAGGAAATCTTATATGTTAATCAGGGGGCATGGAGTGTATCCTGTAGCAAGCTATAGTTTCATAGCTTGTCATGTTCAGGATACATTTGAGTTTAGCAATTCAGTTTGTGGGTCTCTGGGAATCAGGCTGGAGATTACGTGGTCCTTGTCAAATATGGCAATGCCTGCACAGTTTCCATCAGGCTTGAATGCATCGTAGATGCAAAATCAGCATAAGGCTGTAATGCTAACTTTATAGTGAAAAGAAATCTCAGTAACTATACAAATGTGTATGTGTTCAAGTTGCAGGGGAGTCTTAAGATCAGTCAATTTGTTAAAATTTCTGACATTGAAAAATGCCACATTGATATGTTCCAGTTTAAGGCTAGAAATGGATATATTGGTATCTGCTATGTTAGACTGTTCATTAGCTGACCTCTGCCTAAAAAGGCACTTTGGGGGGCAGCAAGGGCTTTACTCTGGTATGTGAAAGCTACAGAACTAGAGGTTCAGGCCATCCTCAGGGAAGCAATTTTGACTGTTAGTCATCTTATTTCATATGGACGCACACTGGATACCCCTAGAATGACAACTACTAAGCCAATTCTTGAATCCAGTCATATTTTCTTTGTATATAGATGTCATTTTGGTTAAGGGAAGAATTATACTCAGAACTACTGTCTTGCCTACACTGGACACATGCATGTTGAGTTCCAATACATCTCTCTGCATATCCCTTAAGAGTTATACATCTCAAGCCTTTCACACCGACATAGAATATAACTAGGTCACTATCATACTTGTTTGGTGAAAGGGACTTCAAAGCCCTTATGATGTCACATATTCTGGCAGCAGAAAGATGACTAACTATAACCCTGTTTTTGTTCAGTCTTGTGAGTGTGGAGTCAGTGTGCCTGATGATAGAGTTGACGTTTACTAAATCATTACTGTTTTTACTCATGGAATCTGAGGAATCAGATGGTTTGTGGTCTGCCTCCCGGTGAACCTTTACTATGCATTAGCACAGTGCTGTTGTGGTGGGGACTTTGTTATTGCAATGACATAAGTCAGTTTATCATGGCTGTGATAACATGTGGGTGGTTGTGAGTATGATGCTCTAAGGCCATTTTATTGGGAGAGAAGAATGCTATAAGATTGCATAGATATTTCTACCTTTCAATGATTCAGTTATTCATATCTAGTAGAAGTTCATTACTGTTGACAAAATGGCATTTCATACACCGTTTGAGAGTACACAGAGCTATACTATAAGACTAACAACAGAAGGAATACAAGGGTCTTGCATTTAATTTGGTATAAATGCTCAGGATATATTGCTCATAGCCTGCTACGTGCATATTGTAGAATGAGAATTAAGTTAAGTGAAGTGATTCTAATTAGCTAAAAGTGGTTTAGCACAGCCATGTAAACCCTTTGGGAGAAAAAGACAGCTGGCCCACCAACTAATACACTAAAAGGAGTCCGCTTGTCTGGGGAAAAATGCAATAACATTCATGTGCACGTTGTATAACTAATAGTGGGCTAGTGCAAGCACACTTAACCTACAGGCAATACGCTAGTAATGAAATGTTCAAGTAGCAATTGATAGCATCATCACACAATGATGAGCACGTTTAAGCAAAATGCTCAACTGTTCAGGCTGTTAGACAATGACTAAAAACCCAATTAATGTGTCCAGTTAATCTAAGAGTGACTGCTGAAAAGCAATAACCAGATACTCAGGACTGGATTTACTTAAAGGCCAATGAGGTGGGTGCCTAAGGCACCAAACTACCAGGACCAGTCGTTCCATACTTATTAAATTATTTTTAGAGCAAAGAAATAAGTAAATAAATAAATAAAACAAGGCACTTTGCTAAAACAAAATGTGTACGTGGATTGACAGGTGCCTTACGGGGGTGGTGTTTACTCATATACTTACATCAGGTCAAACTTGTAAGGTCAAGCAGCAGAGACCTCGCACAATGTTTAAATGTTAGTGAGATGCTGCTCTGCATATACTTGAAGAGGTTTTGTTTTAACATGATGTATTTTAAATAAGATAAATATATTTTGCCTTTACTGAGTGAATACAGTCTTCAACATTCTACATCAAAATCAAAAGTTTTACAAAGGAAATTTCAAAATATGATACAAAATCAGGGACATTCCACAGGAGGGAATGTCATTCAGTCTTGATAAATGTGCAAAAGCAAAATTTAAAGCAGGAAAGCAGTACCACCAAGAAAATATCTGTCTAGGTCAGGAATGTGACATAAAAAGAACCTGAGCAGAAGGGAGTGCATAAATATTTGGAAACTGCTGGAGGATTGATAATAAAGCATGAGCAAATACTAAAAAAACCCAATAAAGAATGTTTCAGAACACTAAAATTAAAACTGAAAACAGCCCCAGCATCTAGGAACAAAGTCCAAGCTATAAATCAATTTGCTCTTGCTGTTCTAACTTACAGTTTTGAGCTGACTGACTGTCCCCGAAAGGAACTAGAGTTGTACATGAAAACAAGAAAAAAACTTCAAGCTTATCAATTGATACATAAAAATCAGTCTAAACCAAGATTATATATTCCTCATTATGAAGGAGATAGAGGCCTCCTCCAAACTGATAGATCTGCAATTGTAGGACTGTACAGATATCTGGTAACGTCATCAGATCTAAACAAACTGAAAGATTTGAAACATGAAGAGAACAAATCTAAGATGATTGGTTTAGCAAAAGTATATCTGTGTCATGCGGGAATAGAAGCTTACCAAAAGTAGGCAAAAGTCATGCAGAAACTAAATCTGCTAAAAAACTAAAAGAAAGAATATAAGGAGAAGGATCAGGTGAGAAGGTAAGGAATCTGGAAAAGGCATAAATATAGTTGCAAGTACAGAAAACTCCTCAACCTCATGCCAATCAGGATCTGATGCAGGAATAGTTAAGGAGAAGGAGTTTAAACCAAAAGATGAAAGGTTAATATTAGCGGCCTAGGATAGTGGACTATGCACACATCGGTTTACAAAGCCCATTGAACATGTGGAAGAAATGCAGCTTCTGTAAAACAGAGATGGAAACAGTTGCATATCCTGTTGCTGGGTGTGATACTGTAATGGTAGAGGGCCTGTGTACTTAAAAGCATAACAATGTGTTAAGACTGTTGCAGTGGGGATTGTGCAAATATTGCAATATTGAAGTAGCTGAGAAGTTGGAAACATGAGCAACAACGCATTATAGAGAATAATGAAGCTTATATCACATGGGAACACCCACTGCAATTCAGAAAACAGTTGCAAGAAAACCAGCTATAGCCCACAAAAAAGACAAAAGTAGCACTGATCAATGAAAAGTACAGTTTTGTACCTACCATAAATGTAGATGTTCGAAGATCCACATTGCTGCAGTCCTTACATATGGGTAGTCTGCTGTCCTCGGTCGGCCCGAATACCAAAGTATTAGTCTGACGGTGCTCAGATCTGACATCAGAGCGTCAGGGTATAAAAGCGCATGACCGACATCATATCCTCAGTCTTTTCTTGCCCCAGATGTCAGAAGGCCCTAAAAAGAAAGGCCACAGCCAAAAATAGAATACTTCCCAAAAGGCATGTACAAATAACAGTTACCACCCAAACCATACAACCATTCCAAACTACAGAGGGGAAGGAGGGAGGACTGCAGCAATGTGGATCTTCGAACATCTACATTTATGGTAGGTACAAAACTGTACTATGTTCTTCATCTCACATTGCTGCAGTCCTTACATATGGGTAGAATCCCAAAGCAGAGGTAAAGGGAGGCTGGCAAAATCATAAAGCATTGGGAGCTGCCAAAATGCCCTGTAAGATTGCAGTGGCAAATCCAGCCCTAGATTTGGAATAAAGAGGAAGGTGGTAATGTTTAGAAAAGTATGCACTGAACTCCAAGTAGCTGCTTCCAAAATATCTTTAGTAGCTACTCCTAAAAAGCTGTAGAAGTGGCAGTAGCCCTAGTGGAGTGAGGTCTGATTCCAGCCGGAATCTCCTTACCATGATGAGAATAACAAAAAGCAATACAAAAGCCAATCCACTTAGAAATAGTTTGTTTTGAAACAGGTTTCTCCTGAGAACCTAAAGCAAAAGAAACAAACAACTGCTGAGACTGTCTGAACCCTTTAGTCCTGCTCAAATAATAACGCAACTGCCTGTGAATATCCAAAGTGTGCAAAATTTTCTCCCCTTTATTTTGGGGATCTGCATAAAAAGTAGGCAAATGAATTGATTGGTTCAAGGCCACAGTTGAAACCACTTTAGGCATAAAAGTAGGATTAGTACGCAGAGATACCCTATCCTTATGAAAAATTAGGAAGGGTTCAACTGCTATAAGAGCCTGTAATTCAGAAACCCTTCTAGCAGACGTAATGGCCAACAAAAAAGCAGTCTTCCAAGACAAAAACTTTAACTCAGCAGTAGCTGCAGGTTCAAAAGGAGGTAAAGTACGTTTTTCCAACACAAAATTGAGATCCCAGGCAGGAGTAGGAGCTCGGGGTCTTATGTTCTTTGCCCCTCTAAGAAATTGCTTAAAGGATGAGAGAATAATGGAGGGTCACAGTCATAGTGAGCAGAAATGGCTGCAGCATGAACTTTTATAGAGGAGAAAGACAAACCCTTGTCTAATAATTCTGTAAGATATTGAAGAGAAACACTTAAATCAGGCCTGGAAACATCAAAGCTCTTTGTTTTGCTCCAAATTAAAATCTCCTCCATTTATCAGCATAAGGCCTTCTGGCCTCCAAAATAACATTCAAAACTTGTTGTGGAAGCTGCAACCCTCCAGGTTCTAGAACCGAATATGCCAGGCTGTTAGATGCAGTGACTGAATCCTGACATTGAGGAAATGATTGCCCTCCTGAGACGGCAAAGGCCATGGAGGCTTCCGTACTAAACTCCTCAGTAGAGGGTACCAGTGCTGTCGAGGCCAATCTGGAGCTATTAGAATCATGGAGGGCATGTCTTGTCTGACCTTCAAGAGTACCTTGGGGAGGAGAGGCAGAGGCGGAAAGGCATAGACGTGAAGATTGCTCCAACTGAATGATAGAGCATCCACTTTCCAAGCTGTGGGATGAAACATTTTTGTGCAAAACTTTGGCAACTGGAAATTTAGTGGAGAAGTGAACAGATCTATGTCTGGAGTTCCCCATATCACTGTCAATTTTTGAAATACATGAAGATCCAATTTCCACTCGTGGGGATCCACTATCTGTCTGCTCAAAACATCTGCTAAGGAGTTCTGTGCTCCTGGTAGAAACCTTGCCTGAAGATTGAGGTGTAAACTGAGAGCAGTCTCCCACAAAATCATTGCTTGCCTGCAAAGAGGGTACGAATGGGTTCCCCCTTGCTTGTTGATGTACCACATGACAGTTGTGTTGTCTGTTAGAATCAACACTTGCCCTGGGTGAAGTAAATCCTTGAAAGCCATCAATGCAAATTGGACTGCTAACATCTCCTTCAAGTTGATATGTAAATGTTGAAGTCTGGCAGGCCACGTGTCTTGAAATCATTTTCCATTGAGGTGTTCTCCCCAAGCCTTGTCCGAGGCATCTGTCGTTAAAATCTGGGTCACAGAGAGTCCCTTGTTTAGGTGACATTCCTGAGCCCACCACAAAAATTCCTTTTGAATGCAAGGTATTATTTGAATGACAGTGTCCAGATCTTGGCAGTGTTGTGTCCATACATTTTTGAGATACTATTGTAGCTTCCTCATATGCAGTTTGGCATTGGGAAGCACCAGAATACAAGATGCCATGAACCCCAAGGCTTGAAGGACTGTCCTTGCAGTCAGCCTGGACCGTAGAGACAATTGATGGAAGTAAAGTGTAAGGTTCTTTTGCTTATCCGGGGTCAAAAAGGCCATCTGGGAAGCTGTATTCAGTCTCACACCCAGAAAGCACATTTCCTGAGAGGGTACTAGACTGGACTTTGTTTCGTTCACAGAATACCCTAGGCACCTTAACACTGCCATCACATACTGTAGATGATGAAGAAGTTCGTACTTGTCTTGAGCAAGAATCAGGCAATCGTCCAAATAACGATAAATTTGTATTCCTCTTAACAGAAGGCTATCACTGGAGCCAGAACTTTTGTGAACACCCTGGGCGCAGTAGATAAGCCAAAGGGCAATGCAGAGAACTGATAATGTAAAGTCCCAGCCCGAAAATGCAGGTATCTCCTGCAACTGGGCCTGATAGGAACATGAAGATAAGCCTCTTTGAGATCCAGAGTTACCATCCAGTGATCTTTGCCCAACAGAGGTAGAAGTTGTTGCAACGTCAACATTTTGAATTTTGGAATGTCCAGGTATGTGTTGAGGATAGATAAATCCAAAATTGGCCTCCAAGTGTTTCCTTTCTTTGGTACTAGAAACAGAATAAAATCCTAGGCCCACTTCTGACAGAGGGACCTGCTGTATAGCCCCATTTGAAGAAGTAAAGAAATCTGCTTGTGAGCCTCTACCCTTTGCTGAGGAGGAACGTCTGGCATGCCTTTGAAAGGAGGCAATGTATGGAAATAAAACTTGTAGCCTCGGTCTATAATGTCCAACACCCATTTGTCCTGGGTGATTAAAAGCCAGTTTTGCTTGAAGAGTGCCAACTTTCCTCCCAAAGGAGCTGCCAGACAGGAAGAATCTGGCAGCTGAAGATGCAGGTCATTGGGCCTGTAAGGACTGGCCCCTGCCCTCACCTGTAGATTGTGCAGGTGAACTCCATGTTCTAGGCCTGAAAGAACTCTGAGCTCTGCCCCTACCACGTCTAGATCTACCCCTAGACTGTAAATCAGAAGAAGGATAAGCCCATCCCTTAGTAGGCCAATTCCTGCTAAACTTAGGAGGCTGCACCTGCAAAACTCTTTAACAGTCTGCATAGACTTAGCCTTGTCTTCCATTTTCTTCAAGACAGACTCCACAGGAGAACCAAACAAAACTTCAGACTGTAAAGGAGCATCCAAAATTCTAGTTTTAACATGCTCTGACAAATTCTGATCATAACTGAACCAGTGGCAGCCACCTTGGAAGAAGCCTGTAAAGCATCGAAACCACACTGCAAAGAATGCTTACCCACCTGTTCAGAGGCATGTACCAAATCCTGTAATTCTTTACACTCTATGCCCTCTGCCAAAGCATCCACTTTAGATTTTAGTTGAGTAAGGAGAAAATTCTGATACTTCAACATATGAAACTGGCAATTCAAAGCCCTCATTGCTAAAGTGGAAGAGGTATACACTTTCTTACCCCATCTATCCAAAGCTCTAGCATCTTTATCTATAGGAACTGGATTCTTTACAACAGAAGCCCTGACACCCTTAGGTCCCTGGCTAATAGTTTCTGACTCTTATACAGATATTTATGAGCCTCAGGTACTCTGTACTACCTGTCTGGCTTAAAGTCTGGATTAAGGAAGCCTCGGGAAAACATCTTGAACAACATCCAAAACAGGAGGTATGAAATCCTGACCTTCCCATTTAAAATGTTCCCTCATAGAATGCAGGGTTTATCAGAATAAGGAGGAAAATCCTGATGTCTTCAGCCAAGACTTGAGAGAAAGAGAAGCCTGCTCCCAACTTTCCACCCTCTGCACCCTGGCTCCACAGCTCTTATCAGGAGGGGGCATAGAACCTCTGATTAAAGAAATTAAATCTTCTGCCATTTTAAGCATGTGATTTTTAGGCACAGAACCTGCAGAACTAGGACTGACACCCTGCCTTTGGAAGGAGCCTTAGAGACAGAAGGAGAAGGCACAGATTCCACCGACTTTAAAGATTTGTCTTTGCGCTTCTTCGGGTAGCGGGCGGAGGGAGGATCTGACGCATATAATATAACAACTGCCATCAACAAGAGCAGCGCAATCTAATAACCGCTAATATGTGCGGCTTATTTATTAAAAGCGACACCGACACACCACTGTACTACGCCCAAACAACAAGGTCAAAAACAAGGAAGAGTGGTAATCCACAAAATACAATTATTCACTTTTCTGACATCCCGAATTAACTGAGGCAAGAAAAAAAAAAATATTGAGATGAAGAACATCTGCTACACCCTGTGCTTACAGTGTCTTATATACAGAGAAAAAACGTCATAAAATACCAGCATTTGCAAGTAGAAACGAGGGAAATGTGGAGGAAGGATATCCAGAAAGTTCCAACAGTAGTAGCTACATGATTTTTGTTCAGGCTTCACTGGATCAAAAGGTTGGGGAAAAAAGCTCTAAGGTGCAGCTCAGAGTATATGTAGTTCAATTGCTCTATGTGTAGGAATATTAAAGTGTCATCTCGGTCAGTTACGGTGTGTTAAATAGATTCAGGGAAAAATCATTGCTGAAGATCAAGGTTGAATTTCCTCCCTTAATCACTATTTTTTGTTCAGGTCATCACTTGATGAAAAGGTTGTTTTGAAGCACTGTAAAAGGCAGCATTTAGCATCTAAAACTCCCATGACTTTATGTAGTTGTTTCCTCCACGATTAATAGGGTGCAGTCTTGACTAATTAAAATTAAATGTTAAATGACAGGATAAATGCAGGTAAAATCAGAAGAGTAAGACAAACTGTGAGAAAAAGGAAGAAAAAAGTGATCTGCATGGTGTGGCTAAGATAGAATGTGGGGGGAGTGGGGACAGAATTCGGCCCTTTCACCTTTGGTGCCAGTTGACCTAGTGATGGCCTTGCAGATGTTATGCAATGCCACTTACAGAGATGCAGCATGGAGTGCTGTGGTACACATATCAGAGCAGTATATATAATAAAAAACAGAAAACTGAAACAGCCAATCAGAATACAACTTTGTACTAGGCTGGCAGTAATTTGTACTTCCACAACAGTTGCAAATCATCCTGTCTCATAATCACTAGCAATGTTCTAGGAGTTTTCCCTAACACTTAAACAATATAAACTGAAACCAGCATAAAATACAGTTTTTCAGATGTTTAATGACAATTAAAACACACTTCCTTGACATCTGAAGGGAATAAGAGATGCAAATCCATTAAGAACAGGTAAAATCTGGTCCCAACAAGAACTTAGATGCCGAATTCACAGCACTGCAGAGAAAAGAATAGCAAAAGACACGAGCTAAGGGTCATATATCCCTTAGGGAAGCCACGTGGCAAAAGTATGCACACGTGGGGTTCATTTAGGCACTGTTGGTAGTTAGCTGCACTTCGTATGCTAATTGAATATAGTTGATTTTAAGAAGTAAAAATGTTTCCATAAACAGAGCAAGACTGCCATGTATAACAACAGTGTGTTATATAATGCACAGAGCTGAATCATGGTCAAATGGGGCCCTAGGAAGGGTAAAGGAGAAGCACCCCTCAGCCATTCCAGTGTTCCATTACATGGCTGGCTTTCCCCGTCTGCCATAAGCACTGATCAAACCTGTCAGTGTGCATACTATTCTGTTGTTTACTTCAACTGATAGAAATGTTGGATGCAACTTGTTTCAAATTTCATAGCATAACCACTGATAGCTATTTACTAAATAAAATGGTCTCATACTGAAAACAGACTTAGCATGAGCAACAGTAAAGTCTTCTTCCCTCAAATCCCACATTAATTGAAAATGCACTGGAACTCACTCATATTCAATGAAAATGCATATGGCCAGTGACAGATTGCGTATTTTGGGCCTTGGGCTGTTTTCAATCCATGGGCCCACTATGCACATTCTAGGACCATGCATAAATGCATGCATTCTTTGATTCACCAAAACAATGTATTACTACAGCAGTGAGTTTTAAATTTGTAGTTTTGAACATTTTTCCAGTAAGCAGTGAAACAAAATGTATGACCCATTAATGACAAAAGTATCCATTTCAAATTTCCAACATATAAGGCCATTTCAGAAGATTTCAAACATATAATGTTAATCAAACTGCCATCATTATAATCCACCAATATCTGTAAAATTATGGCCAGTTTTTTGACTGTGCGCATCGCATGTCAGATTGTGATAAAAATGGCTATAGTAAATATTCCAATTTGCTTTACACAAATGCATATTAATCCTGCAAAGACAGACTAATGACCAACTCTGCTACACTGATATCACCTTACCTAGCAATTATGGCTACATTGTTGACTGCATCCTTCTCAGATACCCATGTCAAAAAAATAAAACAAAACAAATTGTCACTAGTGCTGCTATATACTAGCAGGGCTACCTCTAGTGTCAACAGAACCATATCATGGACAATGGGCCCTAGGCAGGGAAATGACACAGGCCCCCACCTGCCAAACCAATATCACATTACTCAGCTATCCCTCTCCGGTTACCAAACACTGTTTAACCCTGGCAGTGTACATACAATTTTCTTCTTTATTTTTATAATTATCATGGATATTTGTATTTCATTAAAACGTATTTCAAATTTTACAGAAAAAAAAACACCACCACCACTTTTCTAAATAAAGCTCTCTTCTCTTCCCTTTAATCTCCCATTTAGTGGAAAAGCATCTGGCAACTTAATAAACTACAGGAGACATGCTGGGATTCTCATTTAAAAAACATATAGTGAAGCACTAAGCATATATGTGAAAAGTGAAGGAATTCAGAAGACAGCTATGCAACACATTTGCTAACAGCCTGGGACAGCACACTGAACACAAGTGCCCCTTTTCTGGAGCAGCCCAGGAGCACAGTCTGGTAAAGTAACCTGGCAGAGTCAGACAGAAGGTAAGTGATGGCTGAAGGAATCAAACCATGTACTACAAGAAGTAGCTCTTTAACAGCTCATGGGTTTAGTTATCTGCATTGTGCTAGACAAACTTTTGTAGTCCAAACAGAGCATTTCACGTCTGTGTGTCTGCAGAAAACAAGTAGAATTAAAAATGTATTCATAGTTAAAATGTTAACATTAAACTCAAGACTCCATGCTTCCCAATTTACTCACAGCAAAACAATAAACACATAGATAACATTCGACAGAACAAGGAAACCGGGGATCACATCCAAAAAACATAGCTCATATGATGACGCTCCTGTTAAATACCATCAATTTCCTTCTTTAATACCATAACTACTGTGGATAATTGTCTCTATAAAGTATGACTTCTGTCTGTAAGCTTGGAGCAGAATTGCAGTAGATAGTTTGTTTCTTGTATTTCAAGAATAAAGTACACGCAGACTTGAGTTTTTCATATTTTGACAGCATAATTTTCAAAATGTGTTTCATCCCTAGTATTACACATAAATGGTTTAAAAATAACACTTTTGTATTTTGTTCTCACAAAGTAATTACATTTTTCACATTCTGCATAGAAAGGGCTGTACCACCAATTTCTTGTCAGTTCCTTGCATGTCTTCATTTTGGATCAGAATAGTACATATCAATCACCAATGTCTTTGAAGTTGCATATTAACTTATCTGTTATCTCCAGAGCAATGCATCTACAAGTTTCAGTTGTATTTCACTATGAGTGGGATTGCACAAATCAAGATTTCATTGTGCTTTGTTATGGCATAATGTTACTGCATATCACAAGTAGGAAGTTATAAAGGTATTTAAACAATTTGCAGGAAACAGAAAGAAAAAGATTTCAAACATTTTTATAAGCCAAATAAAAACCCTATGCATAAGGCAATTATTTTTTCTAGAAGTCAAGGGACTCAGGAGCCACATACGTTTGTATAACTGAACTCAAAACACAGCTGGGGATTGAGATGTTGGTGTCACAAATGGTTCACTAGTAAGAGATGAGATTTTGGTGCCATAACTTGTTCACTTGTAAGAGATAGAACTGTTTGTGAAATTAAAAACGGCCATGCCAGAGGTAGACCACTGAGAGAATGAAATGGAATGTTAACTCATTAACAGACGTGGTGTGGAATGTCACACTTCTAGCAACCTACACACATCTTGCCTTCCAGTACATTTTCTGAAAATTAAATCTAAAAAGCATACAATAAACACATGTAAATATTTTGAGAACAATAAAAGCTAAAAGCAATGTTATCAATAAGAATTATTCTTTATAGTGATAATAATACATTCATAGTCTTTTCCTTAAATACGTATATATTATAATGTGCACAAACCCGAAATTATATTTTTATAAACTCACAAACAAAGTTTCATATCTTGAAAACTATACAACCTAGACATACATTGTTGGATCATTTTCATTAACCAGACATTAGCTTTCACAAGACAAGACAAGAAATTCCTCTGAAAGTGTATGTTTATTGAGATATTTATAGAAATACAAAAAATAAATCTGTTTAATTATATAATCAGCAATACAAATTATACCGGATATCTTTCAGGATGTGAAACTTACAATGCAAATATTAAAGACAGTTTTCTTCAACATCTAAGGCTTCACCGAACGTCATGAAACAGTTGCAAGTTACTTGTTTTTTGAACTACTGAATATATATTTTGAACTATTGAATATATATGGAAATGTTGCTTATTTTCATAATTATTTACAAACTAGGAACATTTCTATTGTAGTGTGATATAAACCTGCATTTCAGTGAATTGTCCTGTTTCACATTTGTGTTTCACATCATAAACCTCAACAAAATGTAACTCTCTGAATTATGAAAATATGAGTAATAAGTGGCAAACAGAGATTTCTCCACCACAGAATATCCTAGAGTAACAGTTTTAGTGTCATTGTGTTAATAACTCCTTGCCTTTTCTAAACCTGCCTGTTATTTGCTGATAATTCACTTAGTTAAAGACGCCAGATCAGGAAAAGTTCTAGACTCCATAAGGAAGTATAGCTGTGAACTGGAAGGACACAAAGAAAGCGTTTTAGGTTTGAGTTAGATAATGAAAGTACTAAACATGGGCAGAATGAAACTAAAGGCATATAATTAAAAGGGCTGAATGAGAACCTAAGAATGGACACATTAAGACAGAGACAAATAATGGAATAGAAATAAGACGACTAATTAGGATGTCTGTATGTACTCCAAGATAGGGCTGGGAAGCAAATGTGCATTGAGAAATAAAGCTGCATGTGCTCAATGTGGTTACAAGCATGAGAAAAGTCAATGCACGGTTCATAACGAAATCTGCAGGCTGTGTGAGATAGGCATCATTTTGCAGTGGTACATAAGTGATGAAATTGTACTACGGTGGTGGTGCTGCGGTAGCGTTGTCGCCTCACAGTAAGATGTTGTCCTGTTCGATTCTCAGCTAATGCGTCTTCTGTGTGGAGACATGGGTGAATAGGCGTACCTTCGTTGAAGGTTGTGTGTCAGAGCTGGCAACTCGGCATGTAAAAATCTAGTGCCAATCATTAGCGGACCGGAGTTCCTCTGTGGCGACCCCTATCCGGGAAAAGCCGAAAGACACAACAACAACAACATAAGTGATGAGATTAGACTGCTTCACAAATTTGCATACTATTGAGTTTCAACAGGAAGGAGAAGCTGAACTGCTCTTGGCATAGTAGAAATGCATAAGCAGGATAAATCAAACAATAAGATTACATGCTTATCAGAAAAAGTTAACCATTCAAAGCAGAAAAAAAGAAGTTATTTAATCACCACAACGTTTCATGTGTGTTATCCATCTCACCTTCATTCTCAGCAGGTTGGTCTCTACCTTATACAAAAGGTGGAGGTCATCCACTAGCTCGTGGCTGAAACGCTATCCCATCATGCCCTAGGAAAGTTCCCCAGATCTTGTTTGCTGATATAAAGAAGGTACTAAATAAAAACTAGTAAATACCTTATAGAGCAATCAAGAAGGTCAGAGAACATTAATCGCCAATTGTATCAGCTCGATCTTCCAGGAGCCAAGGGCTGCGGGAAGGAAGGTGGGATGTAAGAATGAAGGTGAGATGGGCAACACACATGGAACATTATGGTGAGTACATAACTTCTTTAAGTGATGCTGTCTTATCTCACCTTCATTCTTAGCAGGATGGGACAGCGTCCCTAGCACCATCTTTCTTGGGTGGCTCAAGGGAGAATATTTTTCAGAATGGTGGACCCAAAGGAGGCCATGTTCCTGGAGGCCATATCGACTTTGTAATCAGTGATAAAGGTATGTGGCTTTGCCCATGTTGCTGCAGCACAAATGGTATCAATAGGTAGTCTCACCCTAAAGGCGGCAGAGGTTGCAATGCCTCTTGTAGAATGACCTTTTATTTTATGGGAAAGTTCTTTGCTTTGACATTTGTAAGCAAAGGTTATACAATCCGATAGCCATTTGGAAAGAGAGACTTTAGACACAGAAGCACCTTTCTTCAAGTCTGAAAAGGATAATAATTGGTCAGATTTTTGAAGTCCCTTGTCCTATTTAAGTAGAAACATAATTGCCTATGTACATCCAGTTGGTGCAACATATATTCTGCCTTATTGCAATAGTTGGGGAAAAAACTGGTAGTTCTGTGGATTGGTTCAAATTAGATTCTGAACAAACTTTGGGTGAAAAGGATGGGTTTGTTCATAGTGATACTCTGTCTCTGTGAAAAAGCATGTAGTGGGCCTTTATTGACCACGTGTGCAGTTCTGAAACTCTTCTAGCTGAAGTAACGGCTATCAAGAAAGCCATTTTCCAAGTCAAATACTTGAGATCACAGGATGATGCAGGCTGAAATGGGGGAAGAATCAAATGGGATAAGACAAAATTCAAGTCCCATGGTGCTGGAGGGGCTTTGATAGGTGGTCTTGATAAAAGAGTACCTTTACAAAAGGCTTTGCAAAGTCTGTAGGGCATCACATTGGGGCCTGATTAGCCTAAATGGAAATTAGATATCACTGCCAACTGAATTCGAATAGTAGCTGCGGCTGCGTCATCATTAAATAGCGTTGCTAAAAATTCTAGAATGGAATCTATTGGAGCATAAAAAGGATCGATGTGATTACTCAATGCCCATAAGGAAAATCTTTTCCATTTGCTTTTATATAACTTTCTACTCAAAGACTTGTGAGATGAAATCAGGATATGTTTTACTGGCAGGGAAAGGTTAGGGAGCCTGTCTAATGATGGAATCAGAGCAGCCAAGCTGTCAACTTGAGGGTTTAAAGGAAGAGGTGGAGCATCTCTGATGCATGAGTCAGGAGGTCCAGAATGGGATCTAGAATCCAAGGCTCCTCCTGGAGATGAGGCCACATGAAGGGAAACCAGATTTGATGAGCCCAGTATGGGGAGATAAGTATCAAGTTCCTTCCCAAGGAATTGGCTTTCTGAAGAACTTTAGGTATCAACAGAAAGGGAGGAAAGGGGTAGATGAGACCTGAGGGCCAATTGCCGCCAAGTGAATTCCATAGTGACACATCCAGAGGGGGGAGCAGGGCAAAGTAGTGGCTGCATTTGGTGTTTATGGATGTGGCAAAAGGTCACAGTAAGGCTGACCCCATTTTCAGAAAATCTTTTCCCCACTTCCTGTTTTAGGGACCACTCGTGAGTCATCAGAATAGCTTTGCTGAGTTTGTCTGCTATCATGTTGGATTTCCCCAGGATGTGCATTGCTATCTGAAAGATTTGGCAGGAGTTTGCCCACTGCCACACTCTCAGGGCCTCCTGACAAAGGGAGTAAGATATGGTTTCTCCTTGTTTGTTTATGAACCACACAACTGAGATGCTTTCTGTATGTACTGCAATAGTTCCTAGCGGATGAGAGTCCTGGAATGCTTGCAACACTAAAAGCACCACTATCATCTCTAGGACACTGCTGTGCAAATGGGCCTCATGATCCTGTCAACTGCCTTGCACTGTCTTTTCCAGATAATACCCCCCACCATCTGAGAAGCATCTGTGGTCACTAATGTCACATTTGTGGAGTAAAGCCACCAACGAAGGTCTTTCTTGCAAGTTTCCATTATCAATATTTTGTGGGATATGGGAAGTTCCTGCATGGATCACTGAGTGAATGGAAGCCACTATAAAATTCTCATGTGCAGATGTGCTAATGAAATCAGGGTTACTGCTGTTGCCATGGTTCCCAAGACTTTCAGGACTGTTCTTGCTTGTACTTTTTTCTTGGAAAGCAGGTTGGGGGCTTGACGTCATAGAACTTGAACCCTTTTGGAAGGATGTTTGGCCATCATTTTTGTTGCATCCAGATCTGTTCCTATAAAAACGATATGCTGAGAGGGCAATAAGGCAGATTTTTCATAGTTTATTGTGATTCCTAGGTGAGAGCAGAGATGCAAGGTGGTGTTTCTTGCTTTAATTAGTAGATGCTCAGTGGTGGCGGTTAGGAGCCAATCATCTAGGTATGGAAACACTCGGAATCCTAGGAGTCTCAAGTGAACCACGACTACTGCCGTACACTTGGCAAACACTCCAGGGGCTGTAGTGAAGTAAAAAGGGAGAGCTCGAAACTCTTAGTGATTGGCTCCCAGCCGAAATTGCAAGTGACACCTGGATCGCCTGTTCATTTTTATGTAGTAGTACGCATCTTGGAGGTCTATAGAGCACATCCATTCATCTTGTCCCAGAAAAGGGAGTACTGACTGCAGTGTTACATCTGGAACTTTGACTTTCTTAGTGATTTGTTTAGTTTCCTGAGATCCAGGATGGGTCTCCAGTCCCCTGTTTTCTTTGGAACTAAAAAGAACCTTGAGTAAGTTCTGTATCCTATTTGGTCTGCAGGGACTGTTTGGATGACTCTTTTCTCTAGCAATGTTTGTATTTCTAGTGTTGCCTCTTTACTTTGACTGGGTGGAACATCTGGGATGTTTTTTATGTTTGGGATGGGGAAAGAAAAGAGTATGGAGTAACCTCTGCATACGATGCTTTGTACCTACATGTCTCTTGTTATTGTTGGCCAGGCTTCTGCATACAAAGATAAGTAACCCCTGACTGCCTCCAGAGATGGACAGGCAGGCCTCCTTTCAGCAACACTGAAAGGGCTTGCCAAGGAATGATTCCCTGTTGCCCTGATTTAGCAGACCCCTTCTACTAGGTGGTCGGCATCTTACATTACTACTTCCCCCTCTGCTGCTGGGGGAAGAATCACCACATTGCTTGGTCCTGGAAAGCTCTCTGGGATTTTCAAAACCACATTTTTCTTCCTTTTTGACCCTTTGGATATGGTCTGGTATATAGGGAAATACAGACTCCTATGGCAGAGAGAGTCTTCCTTTCTTGTTCACACCTGGTTAGTGTGTCTTTGACTTTTGGCCCAAACAAAGATGAACCATTTAAAGGGGCATTCACAAAAGAAGATTTAAAGGGCTACACAAAGTCACACAAGCACATCCAGGAATGTCTCCTTAGGGAAATTCCTGAAACTGCTGCTCTGTTCACTCCATCTGCTGCATAAGAAATGAGTCTCATTGAGGAGTTGACAACAGAATTTAAGGTGGACAGCTGAGAGAAAAAACTTCACTGATACCCCTTCAACTACTGCACCTTGGAGGGTATCTCCTAGCTCCTTCAGGAGATCTCTCAGAAGTCTAGTAAAGTGAGTCAGATAATTCAGCGATATAAGCACAAAAGTCACTGAAGAAAAGATGCAAATTCCATATCTGCCCATCATATGAAACTCCTTGTTTGGTGGATGGACAGAAGAAGATGTCTCTGCGAGTTCCTTCTTGGTAGCTGCTTCCACCACCATAGCATCTTCTGGTACTCCCTTGGCTAGAAAATTTTTGTCCATTTGTTGAGGTGATGAACTTATTTGGCCTCCGAGGAACAGGTTCCACTGAATCTGGTGGCTTCCATGCCTTTCGAGAAACTAGATCCACTAGTTCATTGAAAGGTGGAAACACCCAAGAGGAGGAAGGGAAAGATCCAAACACGTTCAGGTAAACAGACTCCTCCTCTGAAGGGTTTATGGACTTCCAGCTGCCTCTCTGTTTCAGTATCTCTAGAATGTCAGTCAAGGAGACATGCTCAGAAGGCGATTGTGGGGACCCTTCAGAATCATCAAGGTCTGTATGAGATGTGATGTACTCCTCTGGGAAGTCTAAATGCTTCTTCTTACATAATCTCTTCTGAGGGACCTCCTCAGAGGGGTAATCTGGATAGGTTTCAGAAGAGTGGGTCTCACCCAATGGGGCATCCTGAGGCCTAGGATCTCCATGTCCCTGTGGATGCAGTGGTATAGAGACAAACACCAGTGCCTTAGGGGGTAGAATGTCCTGACCTGGGAGTGGACCTGTCTGTGGAGACAGCAGTCTCCTCATCACCTCGAAAGCCTCCCTCCCCTGATCTGAGGAAACCTCTGGCTCTGAAGAAGTGGAGGAAATCTCTGGAACCAAGGGGGTTGGCACCAAGTTTGAGGTAGGAGCTGAGCTCACCTGAGCAGAAGTCCCGAAAGGCAAGTTCAGATCTGACAACTGTCCGATCCGACTTCTCTCCCCAGACCCGAATGGAGACCATCGGCTCCTAGACTCCTCAAGTTTGGATAGAAGTGAGGACATTGGAGCAATGTTCAGATCTGACAATCCTGTAACAGGTCTTGGTTCCGACAGTTCCATTACAATCAGTTCTGGACATTCGGGCTCCGAGGTCCGAGTTGGCTCGGAGGATGAATCGATGATGGAGGGGTGGGATTGCTCAGTTCTGAAGCCATTTGTTCAGATACAAGAGTTTGGTGACCGCCTGTATCCTTAACAGCTTCTGCACCACATGATCTACATTGTTATCAGACAGGCCCCTGGAAGATCGAGTCGAGGGGGCAGGAGATTTAGAAGACTGAAGTAATGGTGACCTCAGAGTTGGAGATACCTGTTCCAATTCAAGGAACCAGCTCCGTAAATGAAATTCCACTGGCACCGAGACTGATGGGGCTGAAGTGGAAGGCATCTCAGAACCGATGGCCCTCAGGTCCAGAGGTGAAACTTTTGACAGTTTTTTTGATAGCTCTGATTGAGCACTTAATGACGAAGATCTTTTCCCCAACTTGTCAGACTTTGATAAAAGGGATTGGCCTGATTTTGAAAATCCTGACCTCCTTTGATCACTTCAGAAAAAGGGGTTTTCAATAGGCCTTTTAATATTAATTTGTTTTTTTTTTCTAATAATGCCCTGTGGCTAAAAGAGTGACAGAAGGCACAGGACTCTTGGAGATGAACTGCTCCAAGACAGTACACGCAAATAGTATGTCTGTCGGTAATGGACATTTTCTGTCCACATTTGACACATTTTTTAAACTCAGAGGGTTTTGCTTCTTTGGAGTCCTTAGCAGACATAGTACTAATCAGCCAACAATAAAGGAAAGCAACTAGCAAGCAAACAATGTACATCTATGCTCTACTTTTTTTTTTTTTAAGTAGTAGGAACAGCAATAACAATAATAGAAATAACAAGTGCAATTAGAAAAAACACTCAATGGAAGGGGAAAAGCCCTTTATGTTAAATGGGCTAAGGCAACTCTCAAATGAACTAGCCTTGGGGAGGAACAAAGGAAAAGGAAAGCCCTCTAACTGAAACAGGCTTCTAAAAAGTAAGTTTAAAGCCGGGATAGGGAAAAAGGGCCTTGCGAGGAAACGACGGCCAACAGCAGTAAACACCCAAGAAGAAAAAGTGGAAAAAATACACAGTTCACTTTAGTAAAACTAAACAAACTAACACAGTTAGAAATAACTATCAATTTCTTTGAAATATATAGAAAAAATCTACTTAGCCAGATCCAGTAGGAAGAGCACCCAATCTTACTTAGCGGCAAACGAGATCTGGGGAGCTTTCTTAGGGCATGACAGGATAGGATTTTAGCCACGAGCTAGTGGAAGACCTTGAGCTTTTGTATAAGGCTGAGCCAGATCCGAGGATTGGATCTGTACACAATCTGCTAATAATGAAGGCGAGACAGGACAACATCACATAATTACTTTTAAGCTAGATACCAGTGGAGAATGCAATACTTTATGAA
The DNA here is from genome assembly GCF_019279795.1 of Protopterus annectens. Taxonomy (NCBI): domain Eukaryota; kingdom Metazoa; phylum Chordata; order Ceratodontiformes; family Protopteridae; genus Protopterus; species Protopterus annectens. The sequence continues at coordinate 653,029,767 of NC_056751.1, forward strand.
TGTGCATTTACAGTGCTGAAACTGACAGATACTTGTGTGTGTGTGTGTGTGTGTGTATATATATATATATATATATATATATATATATATATATATATATATCTGCATGCACTCTGTTAACCTAGTCTGAACAAAAACCGATGCCCTTAAGTCAGATTTTCTTGAATAAAGCACAGGAAATATTTACTAATCTGTTATTAGATCAGTCACTGAATATGGTGCTCCCTTTGGCATGCATCTGTCTGGATGCATGCAGCAACTGGAACTCCCACAGAGATACCTTACTAAAAGGACACAAGTCCTAAACAATATGCCCCACATGGACTGACTCAAAGCCCTGTCACTATACTCGGTATGCTACAGACTGCTAAGAGATAACCTGTGTGTGGCATACAAGGCATCCTCTAACCCATTACTGATGGATTTACTAAACATCAGGTCAAATGGCATCACAAATTCTTGGTCTGGGGATAAAAACCTCTTCTTCAATATCAACAGAATGGTTTGGAGGTACAAGTATATCTCACAGAGGATACTACTGCTGTGGAAGGCACCACATTCACATAAAACAAATTTAATTCCTGTCTATATTCAAGTGCAACTTAGATATATGGATGAGAAACAGAACATTTACCCCAGAACTGCCCTTCTAATACTAAAGGATAGATGCTGCTCTTAAATGCTTTTTCTTTGCATGAGTCCCCTCAAATTATCTATGGTATGATCACAGTTATTTTCATTAGTGCTAACATATGATTATCAACCATGGAATGGGTAAGGTCAATCTATAACCAAATTGAATAGGTCATTTCAAGCCAAAAAGGGAAACTGGTAAGGCTTAAAATGGACTCCAAAAGCATCTAGCCTAGTACTTACCAATGGACCTATGAACCTATAAAATATAAGCTTAGGTTTCATGTGATAGCTTTGGATAATATAGGGAACAGGTGATCTATTCTAGGTTGCATGGCTTCTGAGATGCTTTGTAAAGAAACAAAAAATTACAGTATATAAGGACAGAAAAATTCACATTGGAGCCTTTACTTTTTCAATAGCAACTCAAATTATTATTTAAGGCATTTGTAGAAAGACTCTGCAAATGTTAACAAGAATACAGTTAGGAGTACCTCACTGAGTGCTAAGAAGAAAAAAGATATACATGATATAAAACATTCCAGTGAATTAGATACTCACCTCTGGAATACTGCATTATGACTTTTCCAAAGGTATTACCTATCCTAAGTGCACTTTAAGATGAAAGTACTTAAACAGTGCTTCAATAAAGTGAATTCTCTGTTGAGGACACAGAGTGTTTTTTGTTCATTAGACTCCTTTGAGCAATGTTTTTAGACTGGATTTTAATATTTATTGAGTAGCAGTATTCAAAAGGCCAGTGCAGAACTAATACAAGGTCCACATGGCATAGTTAATATCACAAATGACTGCAAGCATAGGAAGTTACCAAACAACAGTATGACATGACACTTATCAAGCTATTGAAAAGGTTGAGACAGAAAGATCTGAAGGTCATTAAAGACAAATATCAGGTATTTGTCTATTATAAAATACATGGGACATGTCTTAATATTAAAGAGTCGTCACTGCTGTTGACAATAAACAGAAACCATAACAATCTTTTGGAATTATTTGGAAAGGTGTGGCATTTCACAGAGTTCATAGCCAATGTATAAGCTATTGCACTGCTACCTAGTAAGCTACTGGGAAAATATAAAAACTGGTTTGAGTCATCTTAGCAAAACAGAAGGTTTTGCAATGCTAAAAATACTTATTACAGAAGTTCAAACACCCCAGTATTTCTTCAAGTTGATGCTAATCAGCTACGTGTGGGTGCAATTTTAATGCAAAATGGTAGCATTGTAGCATACAGGTTAAGAGCTCTAAAGGAAGCAGAAAAGAAAGCATGCACAAATAGAAACGGAAGCATTGGCAATTGTTTACAGTTGACAAATGATTCCAGCTTATACATATGGAACTAAAACAAAGAGTGAGAAGGTCACACAGAAAAACCAATTAGTAAAAACTAAATGAAAACTCCAGCCAAGCTAGAACCTCCACTGAGTGACTTCTCAAACCTCTTGTATCAGAGGCACATAGGATATATACAAATGACCCTTATGAATATCAGGTGTTCCAGCTATATGGCGATTCTGAATGCCCATGACTTATTTCTTTTTTAAGTCGTTTCGATGGACAATTTCAGGCAAATAAAGTCAAACCCCACTAGCTGTGGATATTCATATTTCCACCTTGTTATGACCTCATCAGCACAGCACAAGAGGTCACTCATTGGAAGTTCTAGCTTGGCTGGAGTTTTCATTTAGTTTTTACTGATGTTTTTTTCTGTGTGAATTTTTCACTCTTTGTTTTAGTTTGTTAGTTGGGATATTTTGCAGTCACCCTAATGATAATGGACATCAGCTGGGTATAACAGCCTGTGTTTCTTATGCTTAGTCAAACACTATGCTTGTGATGTGCTGATGAGGTCATAACAAAGATGAAATATGCATATCCACAGCTAGTGGGGTTTGGCTTTTTTGGCCTGAAATTGTCCATTGAAACAACTTAAAAAGAAATAAGTCATCATGGGCATTCAGAATCTCTATATAGCTGAAACATCTGATGGTCATAAGGGTCATTTGCATATATCCCATTTGCCTCTGACACAAGAGGTTTGAGAGGTCACTCAGTGGAGGTTATACATATGGTAAATCAGTAATTATGTAACTGGACCATAAAAAAATTGCAAAATATTTCAAACATCTGTACAAAGGTCCAGGTATACCTGAATGACTAAAAAAAAAAATCTAGAAAGAGACTTAGAATGTTCTTGTTAAGTTTGCAGTTACTCTGGACTGCTGATAAACTAAATATGCAGTGCATCAAAGAAGTGAATGAAAAAGAAACCAACAGTAGTGGCTATGATTGCAGTACCTAAAAATGCACATCTATATTATCCATACAGAGATTCAGTTTCTTGAGTTTAAGATCATTTGTTCAAGGCATATAAAGTTGTTAATCTGTGTCAGGAGAGACACTTCATACTTGAGAAGACACAACAATCTCGTACAGATATAGTTAAATGTAAGGATACTCAAGATATATTCTATACTGGACTAAAAAGACTGGGACAAACAGAAAAATCATTTATTTGTTCACTATTTATTAATAGTGTAAGTAGGCTGATTGATGGGCAACTTTCTGCATAGCAATGCAATATATATATATATATATATATATATATATATATATATATATATAGACAGGTTAGTATGCTCAATCAAACAGTCCCATACTTCTCAACCTCTTAGATCAATAAATCTGAAATTAGCCACAAATAATGGGGGGGGGGGGCAAAGGCCCAAAAATAAGGACACTTTTTTAATACTGCTCTTACAAACTTAGAAAGTTGATACGCTAACGTGTTTTGCATTAGCATGAATTTTCTTTATGACATGAATTCTGAAATTCAAATGTCTAACATTATTTTCTGAATTCAGTCCTCAATGACTTACCAGTGGTTTGACAGTAAACCACAATTTTATAAGAAAGAGGCCAAAATATAAGACAAACATCTAAATATTCTGTGAAAATCTAGACAGCTGAGAAGTATGAACATCATGTTTATGGAAGAGAGGCAGGCATTGGAGTACCCATAAAAAATATGTAGACTATTATGATAGACCCATGGACCCTGGAGCAGTAAGGTGGACAACTTATTGTTAAATTAACATAGTGCCCTCTACAAAAATGTGAGAGTTCTACAGATTTTCAATTAGCTCACTTGACACATCAGGTCTCCTACAGAGCAGGTTAAGAGTGGACTTATTTAGGTACAAAGATGGTCGCCACTCATTGTGGTTATCTGTTATTCCAGCTACCTTAATATCATACAGCTGACAGACACAACAAACATGAATGTCATCTACATTGCTAAATACATATTTTGGAAACATGGCATTTCAAAAGTTGTTGTTTATAATAATAGTTCTTTATTTTCCAGACAATAATCAAGGTTTATTGTATACAACACTAAATTTTAATGTACTACTTCATATCTATCCTACCACATGAGTAACAGTACTCAAAATACCACAAAGTATCAAATATTTCATGAGGAAATGTAACAGTTCACTAGTAACACACTGTTGCATGATAGTTTTAGAGTCAAGGAATTCAACGCCTCAAGGGATCGATTTCTTTCAAAATCACATATAAATGAGAAGGAGATTGAACTCTAAATTGCTTACAGCTTATCCCTTGTCTCAACGCATCAGGTCATATTTTGGATCTATAAAATGGGAATTGAACAAGACAAAAATTGTACTACAACAGAATTGCAAACAGTGTTTACTATATGAAAAGAAGGTAGCAAGGTAAGGGTATAAGTTTCGATAAGCATGGAGAGTTCCTTTTAAACAAAAGTCAAATGCAAGTTAAAATGATTTCAGAAGCTGCATGACTTTAGATCCTGTTATATAAGAGGTACAGATTCAAAAATCTACTGGAAGAATCATTGTCAATTCTGGTTGCATCCATGAAGAAAAGTCTGATATCTCAAGAAGAAACAGAACAAGTCTCTCAAGACAAATTCAATGAGTTATTACATGTTCAAGCAGGGGCGGCTCGTGCTATTGGACTGCAGGACTGCAGCCCCCCCTGCTGTAAATAAAATAAAATTAAAAAGAAACAAATGCAATCCAGGAACTGCACAACTCAAACTAAAGAAATAGAAACAAAAGTGATCCCAAAACTGCACAACTCCACCCACCTACACATACATGTTATTCCCGAGTCCGTCACACATAGAAATCAATCCAGACTGCTAGTGAACCAGTTCAGATTAGGGAAACACCATTTAAACAGCACAGATCCCATAAGTCTATGCAGTTACAACTGCATAGACTTGAAGGGGATCGGACTGCAACGTCTGCAGGCTGAGACCTATTAGCTTGTGCTCGAGTCTTCCAGAAAGGGAATGCAACATCGGGTTGGTTAGCTTCCTCTCGCAGGGCAAGCAAGCATGGAATGGTCTTCCTTTAATGAGAACAAGAGGTATTTAGTTCTTTCTTTTGTATGAGAACTGAAATTTTCTTTAATGTAGCTCTCGCTGAGCAGAGTATGTATTTTCTTATGTAGCTGCCGCTGAACAGAGTGTGTATTATCTTATGTAGCTGTCACTGAGCAAAGTGTGTATTTTCTTTAATGTAGCTGCCGCTGAACAGAGTGTATATTTTCTTTAATGTAGCTGCTGCTGAACAGAGTGTATATTTTCTTTAATGTAGCTGCCGCTGAACAGAGTGCATATTTTCTTTAATGTAGGTGCCGCTGAACAGAGTGTGCATTTTCTTATGTAGCTGCCACTGAGCAGAGTGTGTATTTTCTTTAATGTAGCTGCCACTGAGCAGAGTGTGTATTTTCTTATGTAGCTGCTGCTGAATAGTGTGTATTTTCTTATGTAGCTGAGCAGAGTGTGTATTTTCTTTAATATAGCTGCAAGCATGTATTTTCTTTAATGTAGATTGTGTGTGTGTGTAAAATGCCCCAGTTCCATACAGCTGGTAGCTAGAGAGAACCCAGGAGCTAGACTCAAACCCTGAGCCTTGGAACATAGGAAGCTACAGCTTAGCTTCCCTACCCACCACCACTTGCAAAATTTTGCCACATATTTTTGTTCTGTTCCTCATAATGTCTGTGGCTTTCAGGATTTTTAATTCACTAAATAATGACAGGCATTTGAATTTCAGACTTCATACTCTTCATAAAGAACATGGTAACACAAAACTTTTTATTCTAGCAATTTTCTGTTTATATGATCAATATTTGAAAATTGTTCCTATTTTTGGGGCTGTATAGTGGTTTTGTCCAGGTTTTTTGTGCTAAGAGGTTGACAGCTATGGTGAGAACAGAATTCACTGAATATGCTTGGGGGCTGTATTCCCCCATTATTGTCTTTGTCTAGGTGTTTTCTGCTAAGAGGTTGAGAGCTGTGGTGAGAACTGAATTAACTAAATGATAGCCATTTACATTTCAGTCTGTCTTTCAAGAAACAGTTGATTTGGTATAGTGGTATGTTCCTCTGAGTGTAGTACACAGGGTCCTGGGTTCAGGTATTGGCAGTGAAATGCATGGTGGTAATGCAGTGTTTCATTCTAGCAACTTTCCAAGATTATACAAGCAATGTTTAAAATGTGTTCCTAGTTTTTGGGCTTTTGTCCCCCGCCCCAATAAATTTTGGCTTTTTTCCAGATATCTTCTGCTTCAAAGTAGACAGATACAGTTGAGTGTTGAGTGGATTTTACAAGGAGCTGAGAACTTGAAGAGAAGTTTAGTGCTGCTTATGCTGAATCTGCTTGCATTGTTAATAGCACAACAGGTACTATACTTGCTTTTGATTCAGAAGGCTATGGGTTCTACTTCCACAGTAAATAGATGCATTGCTGATACTGTAGCGTGTTGTACTGTTAAAGGGGGTAGATGCCACAGTCCTGAGAATGTCCTCTTTGGCGGAGATACCTAGTAACGAAGAACCTGTTATCAGTTTACCATCCATTCCCTATTGCAATATTACTAGCTTATCATTTTCTTATTGTAACATAGGCAATTTATTCCTCAAAGGCAACAGGCAGATAAGGAAGGTGTATCAAAGAACACATGTATGTTTCCTGTGCAAGGGGTCTATGATTTGAAAACAGCCCAAAGTTAATCTTTATCTGTCACTAGCCAGATGTATTTTCTTTGAATGTGGGTTTCAATGCTGTTTCAATGAATGTGAGTTTCAAGGGCAGAGAAATTTTAATGCTAAGTCTATTTTCTTTGTGAGACTGCAATGCTTTGTTTAGCAGATGTCTATATTGGTGTTAGTGTTTCTGCTGTATAATGTAAAATAAAATGTTTAAATGAAATCCAAATCATCATAGAAGTAAAGCAGTATACACATTACAGTGTTTATGGCAAATGGGGTAAAATAGCCAAGTGACATTGCAAAAGCTGCAGGGGGAGGCCCCATTCAACCATGATTTTGTGAGGGGGGGGAGGGTGGCAAACTCAGACAGCCCCAGCTGAACTATACCTCTCAACTGTCCAGATTTTTGCAGAATTAATAGATTTTTCTTATTATATTTGGTTCGTTCCTCATTAAATCTGTGGTTTTCTGGCAAATCATTTAGGAATGAAGTCACTAAGTAATGACAGACATTGTGTTTCAGACTTCATATCCTTCAGAAAAATGCATGCTAAAGGCAAGACCTGTTATTCTGCCAACTGTCTAAATTTATGCAAGAGCAATTTTTAGTACTGTTTGTATGTCCCCCCAATATATTTGGCCTTGTCCAGATTTCCTGCATTAAGAGGTTGAGAGGTATGTGCAAATAAATCACTTTATAAAATTAGGTATATCCAAACCTCTCAACTGTTCCCGATCTTGGCTCAAAATGTTGCTCTCCACCTAATAATCCCTCTGCAAAATGGCAAATTTGGAAGAAAACGTGGAGGGTTTACAATTAATAAATTGTAATTAGAGTTATAGATTACTTTTAATTTCAGAAATGCATGTAGATTCTCTTATTTTGTCAGCTGCTCAAGTTAACAGTACTGATATTAAAAAGTGTCTCTTTTTGATAGGTTCCCAGCTGTATTGTGTGTCTATTTTATATTTTTGCATCACATTTTTGGTCTGTTTTTCATAAAATTGTGGTTTTCTGGCAAATCATTGGCAAATCGTTAAAGACTGAAGTTAGAAAATAATGACAGGCATTTGAGTTTTAGATTTCATACCCTTTAGAAAATTCATACTGATGCAAGACCTACTATTCTATTGTCTTTTTAAGTTCATAAGAGCACTATCTAAAATTTGTCCTTATTTTTGGCCCTTTGTCCCACTTCTGTTTATGCCTTTGACCATATTTCTTGCTCTGAGGCTGAGAGATATGACAAATGTGTCAGGGCCATTACCGTCAGCCAGAGACATTTCAAATTGTGACATACTTGTTGCACCCTATTCCCCCACGTAGGTAGTGACTCTGGATGTGTCCAAGCAAGCCAAGGAGTAGTTATGCAGTATAAGTGTGCAGAGTATCCTCCCATCCAAGGTAGATACAAGTACTACAGTGGCTTTTCATCTGTCCATGATTTTTCAGAATGTTCTGTTTTTCTGTCATATTTTTATACTGTTGATTTATTCTTCTTCTTATTCAGAAAATGCATGTAGTTGCAGTGCCTGTTGCTCTGTGTTTAAGTAGCAATGCTTTAATGACCATCAGGTAAACTTGTCTGAAACTGTAAGATGCAAGTAAGCTTTAATAAGCCTACTGTTAAAGAATTACCAACATTGAAAGCCTTTTTGTTGTTGCCACTCAGAGAATATTTACATAACTAGATAGTGTATAAGCTTTAGATATTGAAATGCATATGACAGTATTTGTAATAAAGGACAGGATTACAGTATTTTCAGAAGCTCATTACATTTATTGGAGACTTGTAGTCATCTTTGCAGGCTTTACCTGTAAACTAAACAGAATGTCAATCTATCATGTGTGGTCCATAACCTGTGCAGTAATCCTTTAAGCAATTTATTGTGAGCTTGTTTTGTGTTTTGCTGTTCATTTTTTACTTTGATCATGTTTTTCCCATGAAACAACTAAATAGTTGCTGTCAGGCAGCAGGTCTTTTTTTGGATAAGAAACATTCTTACAACTGCGGGTATCACACAGATTGCTACTTTCAGTATGTAACTTGGTACTTTTATAAAGCTGAATATAAATTATAATTAGAACTGCAGTGCAAGGAGAAGTGGTTTGAGTTGAGTGCTGCTTTTTTTATACTTGATTTTGACTGGTATTTAAAAATGTATTTTTTCATGCCACAAAACCTTTTTGTTTCCATATAGATATTAAATAAGCTGTCATGTAGCCAATGCATTGACATTTTTTATCTTCCACAATTCATTTTGTCTTGATTGGACTCTCATAATGATGATGGTTGGGCACCCAGGGCAGCGTATTTAATTAACATCCCAGTTTTTGTGATTTTTAGCATAACTCCACACCTTTATAGTTAGCCACACCCATTCCAGTTGGCCACACCCATTTAGCTGTCTCCTGCAGCCCCCTTTGATTTGAAGTCACCAGCTGCCACTGTTTTCAAGAAACATACAATCAAATTAATATGATATTATTCATATTATACCAAAAACAACAGTTCTATAGTATTATCAGATATATACTAAATCTTTGTAATATACAAGGATAATATTAAAAAAACAAACTATCAGATTTTATTTTATTAGAAGAAGGTGGAAATAAATAAAAAAAAGAAAAACAATAAGATACTTAAAAAAAACCCATAATTTGCACAATATTGACAAGTAGTTTGAAATACTTACCATTGTCGTTTTATACCCGTGACAAAAAAATGAGTAAAAATGCTACAATTGAATGTGAGAAATATAAGCAAAGGAGTAAAGCTGACTGGAATCACATGTTTGAAATTATTCTGTTGAGTGATTATTGTGGGAAAGTATTGATTTTCTTAAAGTATTGTAGACTGATAAAAACAGACAGAAGTCTGGCTTTATACAGTGTATCTCTCAGTTTTAATTTGAACAAGAACACATTTTGTATACTATAAACCATGCTAGTCAACTGGAAAAGGAATATCATCCCTAAATAAAATGAATTTCACTTTCTTCCGCAAGAAATAATATACAAGATATCATCATCATCATCATCATGGAAAACAGAACTTTTTCATGACCCACTTTTCCTAAATGTTATCAAATCTCAGCTTCAGAACAATGTATCTCATTCACGTGACTGTGAATTGACATTACTGCCTTTAAAATCAATGTAATTAACATTTCATTCACGTTTGATTACTTTAATTATAATACCATGATCTGATTATAGACATGCCTTGTAAATATTGTGTACACCTAAACTTGAGATAGTTTTTTTTTATTGTTTTAAAAGGAAAATTATGTTCAATCCGTTTAATTCTTACATTTTCTTCTAATGTGAGTAAGAATGCCAATTAAAACTTATAAAAATAAGCAGCATAAATGATAGAGAGTTTGTATTATATAATCTTTCCTACGAACACAACTAATTTTTGAACAAGCCTAGAGGCTGTTCTCTGACATATGTCTGCTATCATCTGTACTGTGAAATTTACTTAAAAATCAAAACATTGTATTATGAACTGCTTAGGCTTGCAGTTCATAAGATAGTTTTATTTTTATAATACATGTTTAAAAGTAGATATTCATAACAAGTGTCTTCTCTGTTACCAGGTGTTGTGCAACTGCTGATCAGTGTAGCGGGGGGGGGGGCTGCAGAGGCTTATCTCGCTGTAGAAATGTTTTTGTTATTTTCCCCAAATGTTCAATGGGAGTGTTATTGGGAAGTTGTCATGGGGCAGTATGTTTGTTTACCAGAAAACATGCTGTCATTGGGCAATATGTTTGCTAGCAGTTTAACTGCAATGTTCAAAATAACTCCATATACAATATCACTTTGAAGTACCAAAAAAAAAAAAAAAAAAACAATAATTTGTTTATTTATTTTTTGCTGTTCTTTACATATGGCCAGTGTCTAATCTGATGTTTACCTTTCTTGTTTAATTGTCAAGTTTTGGGTTGTTTGATTAAATGTAAAGCCTAAATGCAAATTCTCCAACTGTAGTGCTAAAAATTTTGGAGATTTTCAAATGTTATTTTTTAATAGTGGTTTGAGTTTATTTACATTTCACAGAATACCTGGCAGTTAGTACAGATGATTAAGGCCTTTAACTATTACTAAGCTGTCTTCTCTAATAAAGGGTATAGGGTTTGATTCCTTACACATCTATTTGACTATGTATGACTCTTTACAAGTCACTTAACCAGACAAAGCTCCGAGACCACTCCTGCAAAAGGAGACTTGTGTCCCATGAGCTCAAGCTAAGTGTGTTAGATATGATGAGGCCCAGTTAAGGTGAAAGCACTCATCTATTTAAAATTGTTTTGTTTCAAAAAAGAAGTATTGATTTCAAAACAATTTCTAATTGCTTGGCTACTGAAGTTGTCTGTAGTTCATCGTTCATTTTTCTTGATTTTAAGGAGTCTCATCCAGCACCTTTCTTGCTTATGAAGAACCAGTTTCCATGTGGTTTTATATGTTTTATATATGTACATACAGACATGCACACATGTGCGCACGCACACACACACACACACACACACACACACACACACACACAAACACACGCACACACACACAAACACACTCACAGGCACATACACACACGCACACACACACACACACACACACACACACACACACACACACACACACACACACACACACACACATTCACACTGCATCTGCGAACACACACACATGCCTACTAGGGGAAGTGTTTGGACACTTTACAACAAAAATCCTCAGAGACATAATGATAGTGGAACATGTAAGCTGTTGCTGTATACAGTTGGCTGTTGTTCATGGAGCATGACTGCAGAACTGAGTTTCATTTAAGAAGTTGTCATCGATAACACAGATTAAGTTCCTAAATACATTATTTAGTAGTTTGTTAATAAGCTGGAGTAATAATGGAGATAGTACATTTCTTTGTCTGCTTTTTTGTCTTGGTGTCCTCATCATGGAAAACCACTCTTTTTTTTCTTCAACTTCAAGATGAAGGGAGTACCAGGCTGAGGACTGCACAGGGCACATGGTACAAGCTGACCTAGGTACAGTCTTGGAAACTTTAAAGGTTACTTGTTTGATTGTTTCTCATAACTGGTGAGTGTCCTGCATCTATATTATAAGAACAAATGCTTAAAATGTTGAACACATCTTTGTCGACACATTTTAAGTGAACGCTCTTATAAGCGAAAGCTGACAAAGTTAAAACCGACATACTCAAAATATTTTAGTTGTGCAACATCAATCCCCCACTGCCACATTGAACATGAACTGCAAACACAGTAAATTTTACTTGTAACAGACACCCTAAATATACGCTACAATCCTTCCTGTTTGTGAAGTAAATGAAGTAGCCATACCAATCGCCAACAGTAACTCTCCAAAACTTCACTTGACCAAAACGGCAATTTCCCAAAACACAAACCAATTAACACACATGCACAACTTTTTCCTCTATTTTTTGAAGGGGGGCTGTGCCCCCCTGTAACCCCTGCTAATTATATATACCAACCCCGAGATTGTACTAAAATTAAGGTAAACATGCATAATTCATAATTTACACATATTTACGTCTCTGTTACATTTGCATGTGTTGGCCAACTATGACATTTTGAACTTAACGTTTTAGATCTTTAGAGCTTTCACTTATAAGATTGCTCGCTTAAAACATGTCGACAAACTGGTGCTCAACATTTTAAGCATTTGTTCTTATGATATAGACCCGAGTCCACTGGGGAAAGATGGATCCAGTTTATTGCAAGAAGTCTCATGAGTAGTAGACAAAAGTGATAGAAAGACTTATATAAAATTCAATTCTTATTTTCCATAAGGAACTGACTGACTACATAGCCTCACATGAGGCTTTGTGCCCACTGAGTGGTGCATAAAAACAGTTATCCCACTCCACAAAGGGGGAGCAACCACTGATCCCGGGAACTATCACCTTATTAGCCTGACGAGCCTGGTCTTTAAGGCTATGGAACATATCATTGTAGAACTAATAAACAACGACATTGGTAACCTCCAAACTCAGGACACCACCCAGTTTGGGTTTGTGAAAAGCAGATCATGCCTCCTGAACCTGATCGACTTATTTGAAACAGTCGACAAACAGTTAAAATCAAAACCACAAACTGTATACACCAAAAAGTGCCACAGCAGAGCAGGACCGGAAAACAGTGTATAAAAATCATGACTCGATCAAAAGCAAGCAAATAAATTTAATAGATAAGGCACCATTCGTTCATACCATATAACGAACTTCTTCGGATAAAACTCATTACAAACTAATTTACTTATATAGGAACACGTAAATCACATGACCATTCAATCCCTCCAATTCTGATACATACTAAATTAATAGACATTCATCAACAGTTAAATATCATAATATATGTAATATTACCATAATAAAAAAACTACATTCTACCTAATATATATCTTTGAAGCAGTCATCAAAGCCGTAGACGAGGGTAAGGTGGTTCACACAACCTATCTTAATCTCGCCAAGGATTTCGACACCATCCCCATTTCTGGAGTTATAGCTAAACTCACTAAACTAGGTATAAATCCCTACGTCACAAGATGGGTTGCCAACTGGCTCACTGACAGAACTCACACTGTAAAAGTTGCAGATTCCAAATATGACTTTAAACAAGTGGAGTACCACAGGGTTCAGTCCTGGGACCTCTCCTGTCTGGTATCTACTTCTCTGAAGTACAGGCTAAGACAGAAGGCCACTGGCTAACAAAGTCCTCAAATGATGTGGACATCCTACAGAAGGGCCTAACTAAGATAGATGCCTGGTGTCAGAGCTATGGCCTCAAGCTCAATGCCAAAAAGTGCATTGCCATCCCCTTTGGTAAAAACTCTGTACCCATGAACTACCACATAAGCGGCAGTCTACTTGACACCAAATGTGTGATAAGAGACCTTGGGACCCAGGTGGATAGTAGTCACTCCTTTGATAATCACATCACCACAGTACTCAGGAAATCCTTCTACATGGCACACCTCATCACAAAGGGGTTCTCATCCAGGAAAAAAGAGATCATTGTTCCCCTCTACTAGACACTCCTTAGACCCATTATAGAGGACAATGCCCCTTTTGGAATGTTCCTCACAAGACATCTGCAGCAGCTGGAAAAGCCACAGAAGTACCTCACAAAGAGGATTACTGGCCTCAAACAGATGCTCTACACTGACCATCTCAAAAAACTCCATCTTTACTCCCCCGCATATCGCCTACTCTGAGGTGATCTCTGCCTAACATATAAAGCCAAGTCAAACCCAGAGCTGTTGCACATGCTACACCTAAAGAAATCCCAATCCCTTCGAGCTACACACTCTAGGGACCTAAACCTTGTCACCACAATAAACAGGACATGCTGGAGGGATAGATTCCTGTCCCAGAGACTTCCCATACTCTGGAACAAGCTACCCGTCTATGTCAAGCAAAGTTCCTCATTAGCACTCTTCAAGAAAAATCTTGATGAGTGGATGGGAAATAGGAAGTACACCCCGGGGATCACTTCTGTAGCTCTGCTTGACAGGGGCACAGGAAAATAACTTTCTTGGATGGCGTAAGCCAGGGAACCTTGCTGGCTAGCCTTACTTAGGCCCCTGGGCCGATAGCCTAGTACCTACCTATGAACCTATGAACATGGACAGCTGTACTCTATAAAATCGGATCTGAAACACCTAAGGCACTGAGCCATCCCTCCTAGATGGTTTACAGACACTGAGCTTGTTCACTGTACTTGTGAGCTTATGAACCTATTAAGCCTATAAGTGTAACTTTCCTTCATCCTTTGGGAAAATGTGGGAAGACACATGTCCACTGTCAAATGTACCTTGTGAAACACAAGAGGGCAGCTGAAATTTGAAATGTACTTTTCATGCTTGCGTATTCATCAGAAAGTGATAAAAGTAATGACAAGCTTTGCGTACGTTGCTGCTTTTGAAAATATGTCCCACAGTGCATTGCATATACATACTTAATTAATTATCTTAGTGTTGTTATCATACCTTTAGATATGTCTGAGTCACATTCAGATTGAAAACAATATTTTGTCTTCTCTTGGTGTAAGCTGATTTAACACCCACATGTTATGTCTAGCAGCCTTTAATGTTTGCGATTAGCCGGTAAGCCTGCAAAGACTCTCCCTGTAGATTAAATGAAATTGCTATTTCACTGGGATTCAGCAGTAAGCTTTCAAAAGGCAAGTGGGAATCAAGACAACTGGGAATGATGGATAGTAAATAACATCTGCATCTTTGTTGCTTCGTAATTTAACTATTTCTCAAGAGGCATCACTTAAATTCAGCATCGTATAGCTGAAGTGTTGAACCTAGATTTTCAGTGTGCTTTGCTACACATACTAAAACTGTTATGCAAGTGTAATAGTCATGTGACAATTCACTGCTGGAGACCCTAGTACAAATGTAAGCATTCTTCTTCCATTCCTAGCCTCACGCTTATTATATACACTTCTGGACATTATACTAGCTAAAGGGGAAAATACATTTTCATGTAATCAGGTGTTGTCATTTATTTCACAACCAACAAAATCTTTTATTTTGTCTCTAACCGTAAAATGTTGTTCTTATGCTATAAATCAGGAGTAATAAAATAATCCAAAGTGAATAATAGAGCAAATGATTTATTTGAGACAGAAGTAAACATTCCCCAAAGAAACCTGATTATGTTCATTGGCTAAAATAAGTAATTAAGTCAAAACAAATAAGGAACATGAACAAGAGCAAACAGACTGTTGTATTACAACTTTAGAACATAAAACTGAATGCAGCATGTAAATTACAAGTTGCATATCAATTAATTAATTAATTAATTAATTAATTAATTACTTACTTAAATAAATAAATTCATTTATTTATCAGCATTTGTTTAACAGGAAACTCCGACTAGGCCATGACAAGCCCCTTTACAGACTAAGCCTGTGGAGAAAAAAAATCATCATCATCAGGCCCCTTTTCTCCATTTCCTACATGGGGTCGGGGTATCATGTTAACTTTCACCATCTCTCTTGATTCAGTGCAACACTCCTGCCTGCTTCAACACTCCTGTCTGACTGTCACAGATCCTCTTTCACACAATCCATCCACCTCTTTGCTGGACATCCTTGTTTCCTCTTACCTTCTTTCTGTCTCTCGCAAATTTTCTTCACCAGATTGTCATCTGCTTTTCTGCACTTGTGTCCACACTGCCGTAATCTGTTCTCTTTGATCTTTTCTGCAATCTGTCCCACAGAGTGCATCCTACCACCCTTCTCAGGCACTTCACTTTCATCACCTGTAGCTTCTTCATCCCAGGTTTCTGTACCACACAGTAGTACTGGTTACACCACTGTCTTGTACACCTTACCTTTCAGCTTCTTTGGCACTCTACTGTAATAGACTACACCTGAAAATCTATACCAGGTGGCTACAGCCACTCTGATTCTAGCTTTGACCTCTTCATTCAGACTTCCAGTCTCCACAACCAGCCCTACCAGCTACTTGAAGCTATTTACCTATTCCACTATCTTCCTTTCTATCTCAGTTCTCCACTTCTTCTGATTTCCCCAATTTGCTGCCATTACCACTGCCTTATCTGTGCTTAGTTTCATCCCATGTGCCTTCAGTTTTGCATTCCATTCCCCTATCCTTTGCTGAAGTTCTTGCTGAAAGTCGACTTGTAATGCCACATCATCTCTATATAGTAACTTTGTTGATCTGTCCCCTCCAACCTGTTTGCTAATGTACTCCATCACTAGTATGAACAACAGTGGGCTCAGAGCTAAACCCTGGTGTACACCCACTCTCACGGAGTACCCCTCTGTGAGGCTGAACACTGTTTTTACTTGAGTCATTGGGTCCTTGTACATAGCCTGCACTAATTCTACCAATGTTTCTTGGACTTTGAACCACATTACTACCAAGACCAGCTTTCTTAGCACCCTGTTATATGCTTTCTCCAAGTTTAGGAATGCCCAGATGGACTCTTTCCTCATCTCTAGCTTCTTCTCAACTATCTGTCTCACTGCAAACATCAGGTTAGTTGAACTGCATCCTGATCTGAATCCAGACTGCTCATCTCCCATCTTACATTCTACTACTCTGTGTATCTGTTTATCAATCACCCTCTCCAGAACTGTCACGCAATGTTTGATGCCTCTGTACTGCCCACAGCTGTGGATGCCCCATTTGTTCTTGCACACTAGCACAAGTACGCTTATTCGCCAGTCATCTGGGATATGCCTTTTTCGCTACAATGCTATGATTACCCTCAGGAGCCATTTCTCCCCTATCTTACCCAGCATCTTTATCATATCTGCTGTGACCTCATCTGAGCCTGCTGCTTTCTCTGACATAATTTTCCTTAGTGCTGTTCTTGCATCTTCTAGGGTGGGCTCCTCTTTTTCTCTCATTGAAGGCTGTTACTGTGGCAATACACCTTCTGTGGGGTTTTCTTCATTCAGAAGCTGCTGGCAATACTCCTTCCATCTGCCTTTGATATCCTGTGGACTGGTGAGCAGGTTGTTGCTGACATCCCTCATGAAGGGTGTCTTTATCTTTCTGTCTTTGTTTTGAAACCTGATATAGTTATTTTGTATCACCTACTGAGTCACCTTCCAGAAGATGGTAGAGTGCCTCCGATGCCCTATTCTTTGCTATTGCAACTCCTTTCTTAGCTTCTTTGTTAGTCAACTAGTATTCCTTCCTAGCCTGGTTGGTCTTTTTCTCCCATTTCTTTCTGCACTTCTTCTTTCTTTTGATCACTTCCTGGACGTCTGCATTCCATCATCAGCTTTCCTTATTTAGCTTATTTCCATACCTGGCTCGACCACATATCTGTTCTGGAGTCCTAACACATGCTGCTTTGAGCCACCACCATTCTTCAACTCCACCTATTTCCTCCTCTTCTATGGGTGCTAGAGCCCTGAGTAATTCCTTGAACTGTTGTATTTTTTCTCCAGTCAACTTCCAGGTCTTCAGTCTGGTCTCTGTTGACTTTAGAGCATTCTCTGACCACTGCTTGCAGCTGATTGTGGAAATCAGTGGTTTATGCTGTGAGGCTACTATTTCACTGGGGATGACTTTGAAATCATGGATTCTACCCCAGTGCTTTTTCCTTACTAGGGGAAGTCTGCCTGAGTTGCATGTTTGCTACTCTTGTATGTGATCTTGTGACTCTCTCCCTTTCTGAACCATGTGTTGGCTACTATCAAACCATTTGCCAGACAGAAGTCTAGAATGGCTTCTCCTTCTTTATTCCTGTTGCCCCACCCATGTGGACCCAGTCAGTCCTCATATCCTGTTCTGTCTGTCCCAATATGTGCATTCAAGTCACCCATTATCAACACCAATTCATGTTGTCCTGCTTTATCTAGTAGGTCCTGCAACTGCTGTCTGAATGCACTCTTTTCCTTACTATCACAACCCTGCTGTGGGACATAGGTTGAGATTATGAATACTGCCCTATCACTACACTGGAGCCTGATTGCCATGAGTCTGTCATTAATTCTGAAGATATCCCTCACTGCCTTCTGAAGCCTCTCTCTCACTACAATTATCACACTATTTCTAGCCTCTCCCCCTCCTAAGTACTAGACTCTGGATCCCAAGCCAAGTGGCTTTGCTGCACTGCCCTTCCATCTTGTATCTTGGATACACAGAATGTCCAGGCTTCTCCATATCATTATATTATGCACTTCCAAGCTGTGCCCTGTCAGAGAACCTACATTCTTCTTCTTTCAGCTTTTCCCAGTTAGGGGTCGCCACAGTGGATCACCTGTCCGCTCATGATTGGCAGTGGAGTTTTACAGTGTCGAGTTGCCAGCCCGGCGCCCAATCACACACACTCATGCCTAGGGCCAATTTAGTGTCCAATCCACCTACAGCATGTCTTTGGGAAGTGGGAGGAAACCGGAGCACCTTGAGGAAACCCATGCTACCACAGGGAGGACATGCAGACTCTGTACAGAAGGCAACCCAGCAGAGGATCGAATCAGAGAACCTCTTGCTGTGAGGTGGCAACGCTAACCACTGCACCACCACGGCCACCCTCAGTAAACCTACATTATGTGTTTCAATTCTCAGTTCATGTTTGGCAGGTTGATTGGTTTTATGTCCAGCTTTCACTCAGCAGAGCTATCCCAGGTAACCCAGGTTGGGCAACTGGACACAGACCGGCCAGTAGCTTATTAACCCAGGGTTGCTGGGCTTTATGGCAGGCACACACTGGCTAATAGGAGCACATGCACCCCTCCCACCATTAGCATGGGTCCCTGGAGTAGGTTGGAGTAGGCTGGGTCCTCGACCCACTTATCAGTGGTAATTACCCATTCCCATTCTGGTGACATTAGTCAACCTGACTAAATCACCTACAACCATATTTTACACCATCGAGTGGCTAGCCCTGCCACAATGCGCAGTCTGGGATAAGTGTTCTATCTTGAGGATATTGTGCACCACAGTAGATGTCCAAAGTGGTTGGTTTGTACAACTCTTCCTCCTACAGGGCACCATGCAGAGTCTGTGCTGCTGCCCACATCTCCATTCGTTAGTCAGTTTTGAGATGGAAAAATTCAGCATGTTTTTCGGGGGTGGGAGGAACCCGACAGAAACACAGAGAGAACATGCAAACAGGCATTGGTCAGAGGTCAGGATTGAACCGTGTTCCTTGTGCATGGGAGGCAAAGACCTCAACCATTATATTATTACACAACATCATACCATACAATGAAACAATGCAAAAAAGCAAATGCTAACTATTACATACAACATACAAAAATTGGTATACAAGGAAAATAGAAAAGTGATAGATCCTAGAAATTGGGTCTATATTATTTCCTCAAAGAGGCATTCCATCAAATGCCTCTTCATCGACCCTAAAACCGCAAACTTTCAGAATATCAAACCTCCACATAAGTGATTTCTTTCCCTTGGAAAGAAATTTCTTGCCCTACAAACACCAACAAATAACCACAAACACTACAAAGTGGCCCCCCAGTGTGGGGGGCTGTGCCCTCCACACTCCCCTAACTAAATATACCGACTCTGAGATTGCACTACAGCGGGGAAAATGACAAACTGACGAGGATGGCAAAGTGATTTCTTTCCCAAGGAAAGAAATTGCTTATGTGTACGTTAGATGTTTTCAATCAAGTTCGATGAAGAGGCGTTCAATAGAACGCCTCTTCAAAGAAATAATAGGAACCCTAGAAATCATTATATTCTGCAGAGTTAAATTTCAATTTTACCAAGCAGCAATGATAATAAGAACTTCTATTAGGTTAACAGATAGGTACAATGAAAGTACAGGGCATTACTGTTAGCTAGCCGATTGTATGGTAAAAATTTCTAGGTATGACTAAGCAGTTGCATCTTCCAATGAAAGCCTAGAAGTATAAAATATGCAAGAAGGCCACAAGGACACTACAGATAGAGGACAGAAGGACAGAGCTGTAGCACATTTTTCTAGTAGAACAGTGGGAGGAACATAGCACGGAATCCAGGAGATGGCTCTAAAGTTTGCTTTGAAGTGTTTTGGATTTCTATAGTTTGTTATAAACTAAGACATAGGGCTACAATTTATACAAATTTTTCACTGATCTGGATAGTTGTGACCTTCAAGAAAACATGTAGAATGGTAAATACTAAGATATTGCAGGAGAAAAATGTGTTTTCCAGTCACCTTGTAAATACTGAATTAAAATATGATATTAACGAGCATAATATTATATGAAACAAGGTGAAAAATGAACATTTGCATTGGTTGATAATGTATTTTGCTCTAGAAATTACCACTTTTCAGGAAGACATGTCCTATACTTAACACTGTAAAACTTTACTGCCACTCTTTCTGTGGACTAATGATCTGCTGTGGTGGCCACTAACAGGAGCAGACGAAAGCAGAAGAAGAAGCAAGACATGTCTACATGGACAGATGGAAAGGTGGTAACTCTACTGAGGCACTAAGATTTCAGATCAGATTAAACCACATTAACAATCATTTACATGTTTATATGAAAGGTAGAGTACTTACTTCAGAGACATCCTAGCATTTAACTATGTATGACTCCAAGATATGGGTCACAAAACAGTGGGCATGGAAAAGACCAGCATATGATTCTGAGAAAATTGACATTGCTACTGCAGAAGCAATTTGGTACTATGCACTAAAAAGTAGTTGGCATGTAGTGAGTACTGTGATGTCCCCACTCTGGGCCAGTAATCAAGAAGCCTGAATCCTCACCACTGGCACTGGAGAGGGACGTTCACTTGGAACAAAAATGAATACACCCAGTATTTCCAGATGAAGCTCTCTACATCAAGCACAATTCCCCTTAAGAGCACACAGGAAACTCACTCATTCTGGCATCTGGATTTCTCTATCTGTCTCCTTCCAGGTCCACAATAAGACTCCCCACTGGCACAGATATAGAGTTGAGACCTCAGCCAAGTGTCAACGCCAAGTTCTCCAGCATCCTCTCTGTGAAACCAGTGCTTTGTGTCCCTGCTCCGAACAGCTGACACATACACTGTTTGATATTTGATTTTCACAAACACACACACACACACACACACACACACACACACACACACACACACACACACACACACACACACACACACTGTGAAAGGCTGGCACACATTTTCTAGCTATGCCCCCTTCTGCCCAGACTATAAGGTAGTTACCCTGCCACCAAATATATATAAGTACTCTCAGAGATTAAAATATTCTCTAAAGACTAGCCACAATAAAAAGTTTAAATATATTTAATAATAAACAAGGAACATGAAAAACTAAATATCTATTTACAGTAAACGCCAGAGTTGCAATCACAGTAAATATTAAAATAAATAGATAAACAGATTTACACAGATACAGAAAAACAGCATTTAACTAATCTCACAATATTTTCCTGACTGATCTAAAGAATTACTATTCCCTGGTTCACTTACTAGAGCAAGGCAAGGTGAAGTAGGTGAGGGTTCCTTTTCTGTCAGGCACCAAAAACCAGACTGCAATGAGACTTCAGTCTCATCTAGTACTAAACATTACTGTTGTTCTAGATTACAGAATGACATCACATACATCTGGTTATCTGACTTCTGGTTACCATGCTACCCCATCTGCTAGAAACTGCCAGGATTTAGCACATATGAGTCAATAATACACACAAATAGAGTTTTGCTCAGATCTGTTGCAGTTTCTGGAAGTCATAAAACAATTTCAAGCCTCCAACCTTCCAGAGTAGCAATTAGTTCACCACAAAGAAAATACAGAAAGCTTCCTAGTGCAGACTTTTTGTCTCTGGCTGCATTGGGAACTATAA
Organism: Protopterus annectens; assembly: GCF_019279795.1. Classification (NCBI taxonomy): domain Eukaryota; kingdom Metazoa; phylum Chordata; order Ceratodontiformes; family Protopteridae; genus Protopterus; species Protopterus annectens. The sequence goes on from NC_056751.1 coordinate 653,051,812, forward strand.
TATGCAATCTTTTAGGCCTAAGCCAGGTAATTTAATTTCAAACTTTTTTCAAAGTTAGGTGGATTGAGATTAAGCTCTTCTCTTCCAGTATTCCCTGTTAAAACTTAAACATTTAAACAGTTACAATAATGCATGTATATTTCCTTTTCTGCCCAGCAGGGCACACTGTTGGAACATTTTAAAACAAGCAGCTTTACAAATACATTTTCGACATAAGCATCTGTGCAAATCAGTTTCATATACAAATGACACATAATTCTTTACAAAATTCCAGCTGGCTGTGCTGGCATATGTTACACATCCACTGCCCTATTTCTCCTGGCATAGCTGGTAATACCTCATATTATCACGGTACAAAAGTGATTTTTCAGCTGATCTTTTGTAAGACCTTAAGCTTCACCAAATCTGACTGGAGCTCTGGTTCAAATTTCAGCTAATGTTAAAAAAGTATCATTTTTTATTGCTGCACTGTTCAGAGATTTCAACCACATACTTTTAAATACATTTAATATATTGCTGCTATTAATTATTTTCATACCTGGGCTCATGTTGCCAGTGACTATGGATATAAATAAATACTAGTTTATCTGATATATTAGTGGGATTAAAATGATGCATCATGGTCACTGTGCATAGGTTATGCTACTTATCATGACATCATCATCTTCACACCCTACGGCTACATGCTACAAGCTCTGAATTCAAACTTGCATTGTGTGAATTGACTTTTTCCTACACACTTTCTTATATCTAAAACTTTAAGACATTCATGAATATATTTTAAGGCCATCGATACTGTTTCTCATAACAAACTTCTAACAGTTCTTTCCAATCGTAATATTAGCCACTCTGATATAACATGGTTTCAGGACTACATAGCTGGGTGACAACAATCTGTTAAATGGCAGCAAAATCCCCACCCCCTCCCGCCAGTCATTCTGGAAGTATCACAGGATTCAATCCTGGGTCTACTCCTTTTCACCCTATTTACTAATAACCTGCATACTGCCACCACACATGCTTCACTGGTCCAGTATGCTGATGATTCAGCCCTAATTTGCACTGCTCCCACACTCCAGCAACTGCAATATGTAACCCAGCAGTCATTCCTACAGGTGGAATCATGGCTAGCCAATGCTCAGCTTATTCATATCCCCAAAAAGACTAAACTTATGCTTTTTAAACCCACAAGATCCAATGACCCCCTCCCCAACCTTTCATATATCATCAACAAATAACACAACCACATTTTCAGTGACCCATACTAAGCTTCTTGGAATAATCATAGATAGTAATGTGAAATTCAACATATGCATAGCCCAGTCAATAAAGAAAAGTACATAAACCTGGATCACCATATAGGCATACAAAATTCCTCACAAATAATGCTAAAACTCGCCTAGTCTCTACAATTCTGCATGCATTACCTATACTCACCAACATCAATAAATCTGATTTAAGCAGACTTGACACTTGCTACAATAAAATTGCAAAACTCATCACTGAATCTGCATATAGATCTCATCATTGCTTAGCGCTAAAATAAACCACTTGGCTAGAACTGCTCAACCTCCTAGCCTAGAACCAATTGTCCATGGTCCATCAGTTTCATTATCATCCAGACAAAACCCCTGCCCTCTGTAACCTCCTTCAACCATACTGTCCCAATTGTGTCCTTCATTCCAAAAACACATCTCTATTAAAGATTACTACAGCTAACAACACTGCTGGTGAAGTTCTCTATTCTACCTGCATAGCTAAACTCTGGAATTCTCCCCCCTTCAACATAAAAACTATCCCAGATACTACAAAATTCAAAAAAGATCCTCAAAACACATTTAAACAATACTTGGATATGCCCTTATTTAGTCTAAGCTAAGAAAATTATATCATTTAGCTAACCAGCCTCCCATGATCTGGTAAAACTACTTCATAATATCTAATTTCCTCTGAACTTCTACGTCCACTGTGTTCCATCAAAACCTTGTCTAAGATTACTGCTACATAATGATTTTGCCTAGGACTGTTGTTACTCTCTGCACTGTAATCCAAGAACACTAAAAAATGCTGCACTGATATGATATAATGTAATCTGCTGGAACTACATCTCTGTACTCATGGAAAGTATATGTTCTTGGTATAACTAAAACTGTTGTATCTATGTAAGCTTCCCATGATCTGTGTTCCATCAAAACCTTTGTCTAAGATTACTGCTATATGATGATTTTTTACTAGAACTGATGCTGCTCTCTGCACTGTAATCCAAGAACATTGATAAAAAAGTTGTACTGAAATGATATGATGTGATCTGCTGGAGCCATATCTCTGTACATAAGAAAATATTTGTCCTATAGGATTTCTGTATGGTTTATTTAATGTGGAACATTTCTCTCCAGGCCTCCACCAAAAAAAAGAGAGCTTGTCCAAAAGGACTTTCCTATTAAACAAATGTAAAATAAATAAAATAAATAAATAATAAACTGGCTGAGAAAATTATGCTAAAAATGCAACTGAGTGAATCAAAGCCAGGTAAAAACTGTGCTACTCAAAAACAATAACAGTTCACTAATATCACTACAACTGCTTTACTATGGTATTTACATAAATGGAGAGATTCCCTGTGATGACCCCACTTAAACCTGGGGCAGTAAATAAGGAGCCTCAATCCTTACCGCTGGCACTGGTAAGGGAATGTCAATGAAAATAGGGATAGAACGCAAAATTTCCCCTAACAATACACTGGGAACAGGCTTCAAACCTGGCACTGGACTTTATGCTTCACTCCAGGTCCCCAAATGAGTCTTTGCACTAACCACTGCAGAGCACTGTGTCCCACTTCTAGATATTTGACACATTCACTCTTAAATATTTGATATTAGGTTCATAGGATGGTACTGGGTATTCACCTCCCCTTTAGTAGTTCCCTAGACCCTTTTACTAGCAGCTAGTACCCTTGGCCCCTATCTAGTAGTGCTGTTGGTGTGATCCCCGGTGTGAACTTTCTGTTACCCATCCACTCATCAAGGTTCCTCTTGAAGAGTGATAGTGAGGGGCTCTGTCTTATGTAGATTGGGACCCTATTCCATAGTAAGGGAAGTCTCTGCGAAGGGAATCTATCCCTCCAGCATGTTATATTCATTGTTGTGTTGAGGTTTATATTCCTAGAGCATGTAGCTCGAGTAGATTTGGTTTTGCTAAGATGGAGCATGTTCAACAATTCTGGGTTGGACATGGCTCTGTACGTTAGACAGAGATCGCCTCTGAGAAGGTGTTATGCAAAAGAGAACAGTTTTAGCTTTTTCAATTGTGTTGCATAGGGCAACTGTTTGAGGCCAGTAATCCTCTTGGTTAGGTACCTCTGTGGTCTCTCCAGCTGCTGGAGATGTCTAGCCAGGTACATTCCAATTGGTGCATTGTACTCAATAATAGGTCTGATGAGGGAAGAGTAGAGGGGCACCATTACATCCTTAGATCTTGATGCGAACCCTTTCGTGATCAGATGGGTCACACAGAAGGATTTTCTAACCACTTTGGCAACATGGTTATCAAAGGAAAGCTGACTATCTACTTGGGTCCCTAGATCCCTTATTTCTTCTTCAGATTTCAGGGGATTACCTCCTATGTTGTAGTTTGAGGGTACTCTGTTTTTTCCATAGGGGATTACTATGCATTTCTTTGCACTTAGCTTGAGACCATGGCTTCGAACCATGCATCAGTCTCATTTAGGCCCTTCTGGAGGATCTCCATGTCAGCCGAAGACTCTATTATAGCACCCAGTTTGCAGTCGTCCGCAAACTTAGTCAGCCACAGCCCTTCTGTGCTTGCCTGTACTTCTGAGAAGTATATGCCAAACAGGAGGGGCCCCAGGACAGAGCCCTGAGGCACACCGCTCGTTACTGGTCTGGATTTGGACATAGATCCCGCTACTCTTACTTTATGGGATCTGTCTGAGAGCCAGTTTGCGATCCATCTTGTGACGTAAGGGTTTATGCCCAGGCTGGAGAGCTTATCAATAATACCTGAATGGGGAATGGTGTCAAATGCTTTAGCAAGGTCAAGGTAAGCCGTGTGTACCTCCTTTCCCTTATCTATAGCCTGAGTAACTGTCTCAATGAAATCCACCAGGTTCAGGAGGCATGATCTGCCCTTGCTGAAGCCGAACTGTGTGGGGTCCAGCGACTGGACGTTCCCAATCTCTCCATTTATGAGTTCCATAATGATTCGCTCCATAGCCTTACAGATCAGACTGGTTAGGCTTATTGGTTGGTAGTTCCCACGGTCAGTTGTGACCCCACCCTTGTGTAGCGGGACCACCATTGCCGTGCGCCATTCTATGGGCACATATCCTGTGGAGAGGCTGAGACTGAACAGGGTATTAAGATGCGGGGTTAATTCCTTTTGGAGCTCGGTATGACACAGCCCGGGACACCATTTGTTCCCATGGAGGCAGTGTTTTTAGCTTTAGAGAGAGCCTTGTTAACCAATGTATCAGTAATAATTGGACTTACACAATCCCCTGGAATGGTAATAGGCCCTGTAGGTGGTGGTGGTGGTGGGGGGGATTTGCACTGAACCTGTCAGCCAAGATGTTGGCAATGTCAGAAGGGTCAGTGTATTTTAAGTCTAGACTTGATGATGATTGCACTTGTGCAATTATCATGGCTTGGAGAACTGTTGTTTCATATATTAATGATTGGACTGGTGAGATCAATAATGTTAGGCAAAGAGTAAACAGAACCCATTTAGGAAATGATGCATCTATTGTCTGTAAAGATCATTCAACCCCTATGAAACAAGACAATGCCCCTGACAACTTTGAAATTTTGGATGCAAGTATTCATCAATTTGAGGAGTCAATTTGTTTAGAAGGAAACAAAAAAAAAAAAAAAGAAAGGAAGAAGTTCACAACAAATAACGAGGAAGAAAAAGAAACTGATTAATGTCTGCAACGTAAAGAGAATACGTACAAAAAAGGACTTTGCTTTGTTATGTAACATACATGTTACTGGGAATTAATATTTTCTACCAGAAAACCTTCAGTCTGTAGAAAAAGGCATCATTTTTTCCAAAAGAGAAGGTAGAAAAAAGAGACAAGGGGTAGGTGAAAAGGAAGATATCAAAACTGAAAGTGGAAGGATTGAAGAACTTTACTGTAACAAAAAAGAGAAAGACAGATGCTGAAAAGATTGCTCAAGCTGTGGATTAACAATACCATCTGGATGAGAATTTAACACACAATGAAAACAGTGGAATTAATAAAACTAATGGTGATGAAGATCTATCCTTCGTAACAATTGACAGAGCAGATATTACTGTATTAGACGCTGAAGATTCTTCAGAGCTGGTCAGAAAAGATATTCTTGTAATTAGAGATTAAATTATTAGAGAAACTGAGACTTATATTTGCAGAGAAGATAATGAACATTATTATGTTTGCCAGCAGCAAAACAGAAGATGTGAGACAAGCCTTGGAACACCTTACTATAAGGAAGTATGGATCTGTTTTTATTCAAATCAGAACAAATGATCTCCTTCACACGGACTCTTTGACTGTTCGTAGGGAACTTGCAAACCTCTTAGATAGTATAGCCTGTATAGGTGTTAAGACATATTTTTTACAAATCACCTATAAAAAGGATAGTCGGGTCACTATGAATGAAAAAGTTTTTTGGGGGTAAATACCTACATGGAAAAAAATGTCCTGTTTTAAAAAAATGGAAATGTGTACACCATCCAAGCCTAGTTTTGGGAACATACCTGTTCAGACAAGATGTATGTATTTGTCAAGATCAGGGAAGAAAATTTTTGCAGCAGATATTTTGCAATATTTGACATACACTAAGTAGGATTTTTGCCAGGGTGAAAATTTAACAATTCATAGATAGCAACACCTGATGCATCTTTAATAGATGTTAATGCTAGGAGCATTAATAATAACATTTTTTTATTGGAAGATTTGCTACATTCCCACAAGAATGATTTTGTTGTTGTTTGTGAAACATCTTTAAAGAACAATGACTGGAACCCTGTTCTCTGATGGTATAAATGTTTTTACTGTAACAGACATTCTAACAAAAAAATCAGGTGGAGGTGTTATGATAGGGATTAAAGATAGTTATGAGACCTGTGATTATTACATGTTCAGTGATAACACCAACACTATAGACTGTGTAACTATGACAATAAAGACAACCCTGGAACATTTAGCAATTGTTGGCGTGTATAGCCCACCAAAGTCTATTGCAGATGACCTAGAGGAATTCATACATTTCTTCCATGAAATACAGGAGAGAAGAATAGCATTAGCTGGGGAGTTAAATTTACCAGAAACAGACTGGAATAATATTGGCTCAAAGGTGTTTGTAAGGAAATTATTTACAACATATACTCAGGAACAACAATTGCTTCAGATTGTAAAAAATCCTACCAGGGAATGGAACATACTAGACATTATTTGTGTTCCTAAAGAAATTACTGTTACTTCAAGTCATGTTTTACCATCATTGATGTGTAGTGATCATGAGGTTATAAAGGTTAATTTGTTGCTAGATAATTCTGCCAAACTAAAAACAAACCAATGCACAGAAGGTTAATTACAGATTATATGGAAGCAAAACAGTCACTATGTAAAACTAACTGGAGTGAGGTGTTCACTGGAAAAACTGCAGATGGAATGTGAAAAGTTTTGAAAGTGAAATTGTTTGAATACAAAAAATAAAATAAAAAAAAGTTTAATATCAGGATCTAGGCATACGATATCAGGGGGACATATTTCCATAAGCACAAGCTATTTTATTAAAGTGAGAGACAAAAATATAAGAAATGGAAGAGAGGTTCATAGCTCTCAACTGTCCAGATTTTCACAGAATGTCCAGATTTTTGACACATATTTTTGGTCCATTTCTCATAAAATTGTAGTTTTCTGGCAAATCATTGAGGAATGAAGTCAGAAAATAATGGCAGACATTTAACTTTTAGACTTCATAGCCTTCAGAAAATTCATGCTGATGCAAAACCTGTTATTTTATCAACTTTCTAAGTTTATAAGAGCAATATTTAAAAAGTGTCCCTGTTGTGGGGACTTTATCTTCCCATTATTTGAGGCTTTGTCCAGATTTCTTGGTCTAAGAGGTTGAGAGGTATGGGTTGAACCACAACTTTGACAACTGAAATAAACAAGCTGAACAAACAGATTAAGCATAGTGTGAGACGAGATCAAGAAAAAATGTAAAGAAAATGTATAAGATATTGAGCATAATAGGAAACCTTTTTATAGATACATAAGATGTGGAAGGAGTAAAAAAAAATACCTTTCCTGTAACTAGTGTAGTCCAGATTAAGATTTGCTGTATCCAGGACTGTATGCAAGCTTCTGAGACCCCCCCCCCAAGCTTTCTGTGTTGGAGGGAAGCCTTCTAGCTTATCAGTGGGAGTGGTAAGAACTAGGTAACCTATCTACCACATAAGGAATGGTTCTGGCCCAGAAATTGTAGTTATTGGCCGTTTGGGCAGTTTTTCCATCTCTCTCAACTTTCTGATTTAAAAGCCCACATTTGCACTTGTTTCCCCCCTTTCCTGTAACTAGTTTAGTCCAGATACAGATTCTTACTTTTAGCATTTAAATTTGCTTATTCGTGATCAGCACTTGTTCAGAACTTGTAAGCACTAAATAACCTACTAATTAATACAGCACTCAACCTTCCTCATTACCTAGAGAAAAACAGTTTTGGTACTTACTTTCCTCACTTGCTTAGAGAAAAACAGCTCTTGTACTCACTTTCCTCACTTATTTAGAGGAAAATAGTTTTTTTATTCAGGCATGTCCAAGGGTCAGCTCCCAGTGTTTTCTCCTGTCTATCTGATGAATCTGGGCATCTTGGGGCAATGTAGAAATTGCCTCATGTACACAGACAACCCTCTCCTCCTACCACCCAACACTACAACCTGTAAGAGATGCACTTATCTAGCCGAACTGGAGGTAAAGCTCTCTCCAATCAAGACTGAACTTGACAGTCAAGAGGAGAAGGTAAACACTTGCACCACACCACCCTCATCACATAGTCTCACTAAATCTACACCACCAAAATCCACACATAGAAACACAAAAACATTCACGGAGGCTCTCAATAATATTCTGCTCAAGCAACAGAGACCTCCAAAGCAGAAATGCAAGCAACCTCAACCCCCAACACAACCCAAATGACACATAGCCCGCAGACTCAGTGTGCCACTCAACCACAGCCAATAAGGCAAAACAAAGTACCCAACACACTAGTCATAGACGACTCTATAGTCAGGCACACTGATGTCCCACTCACCAGGCTAAACAAGGAGAAGGTTACTGTCAGCTGATGTCGGGTGCCAGGATCCGCCACATAACCCACGCACTCAGGTCACTCCACAACAAGTACAAATATGACTCTGTCATTGTCCATGTTGGTGTGAACGACCTGAGATGTACCTCCCTGGACTACATGAAATTAGACATGGAAGAGCTCTTTGATCTTGTAGCCCAGGCAGGTATGACCCTAGCCCTGAGTAGCATTCTGCCATCATCCAGAATGATGCTGCAGTACAAGGACAAAATGATCGACTTCAACAATTGGCTAAGCTTCTGGTGCCATTCTAAAGAGATCCAGTATCTGTCTGCCTGGGATGACATGGTCAACAGACCACAATGCTTTGCCAGAGATGGCCTGCACCTATCACCCCTGGGATTCCGGACACTGGCTAAGGTTCTTGCCGCCCCTATAGTGCCTTTTTTAGGCAAGGTTCAAATGACAAATTTAGCTGAATCTTCAGCCAAAACCGGTTTGCTAATTCACATGGAGTTTGCTACAACAAAGACTTTATTTATTTTTACCTTTTCTTTGTGCTGGATTACTTTTTGACAATACGGATCGATTTGGTACAATCCATGCACTCAGTCTACCTTGCGTAGTTTTGGTTTATTCCATTGACATTTACTCATATGCTGGAGACGCTTGGAAAGGATGGCTGCATCAATCAGTGGCTGAATACACATTGTCTGCTTGTTCAAATTTGCCAGTGTGTAAAGTATTTCTTTGACACGGGTATTGTTTTTTTCTCGTTTGGTAACATCTATTCATTTGGGTGTTGGATCCTATATCGGTATGTTGGTTTCCTTTTCTATACGCGTATTCAACATATTGGATGCTCTATTCCGCGGATGTCATGAATAAGGGCTATACAAACATATGGTCACCAAATCACATTCTATCCTTAATCTGGAAATGAAACTGTGTTTTCTGTGAAAAAGATTCGACTTTTGGAACTAATTTGAAGGTGGGACTGTGGCTACAGCTATATATTTAGTGTGCGAGACTGGGCCTCAAAGCTGGTAACTGTCTTAACCTTTGCAGTGTTTGTAGCACTATTTGGTGCTTATATCCTTTCCATTGGATTGAGCGGCCAATTTTTAACATCATTTCTCACCACTTTTCAATTCTGAACCTGTACGACTTATATGGACAGCTGTCTATATATATTACTCGTTGTTTGTTTTTTGTTGAAGCAACGTCATCTTTTGTTAAATCTAAACTTAATATTAAAACTATTGGTTTCATTCTGAATATTATTTCAGTGCAACTGGTTGATTTGGACTCTTCACAAGATATTTACACTTTATGCATGAGTTCATGGGACAGGTTCGATAATGGTCTATGAAGGTGTACCTTGGAATGTTGATTATGGAGGGACGCCATTTTTGTAGCTAAACTGTGAACGCCAGAGATATCCAAACTGTTCGAAGTAACGTCAGTGGTTTTTGATGTGATTTGGACTCTCCAATTGCAATTTGAGATGTGTCTATTGATCGCTGGGCTGTTTGGATATTCATAGTCTTTTTTGTTCATAAATATTTTTCACCATTCAAATATTTTACATCTATATGTTATATGGCAGTTTTGATTATATTCTAGCAGAGTGCTGTGTTTATATATATGTGGCTATACATTTATATATTAGGTATATAGGATACGTGTGACTTACAATATATGTGTCTGAATGAGGGATTAATGGCTTGAGATTCTATTTGTAGGCAGAAACTTATTAAGACATTATGCATTCATGATATACTAATTTCTAGCTCTTGGTGACTCAGTTGATGCACAAGTTTAGTGTAATACAACATGTTACAATAATATTTTATTTGGGGACTAAACATGAGCTCTGCATATATTGTTTATCTATAACTTGGAATTTTGAGTTTACCGAATTCTAGCTGCTAACTCTCTAATTGTGGACTTTTCTAATGGTTGCTTATTTGTTTAATTTTTTGGGGAACTTTTTATGTTTTATATAAACATCTAAGTTCTCTATAAATGACTTTTGTCAAGGAAGTAAGTGACAGAGATATAACTGGTCACCTTTCATGAAACATATCAAATAATCATATTTGTTCCACTAAATTTAGTGGCTTGCATAGATACCAATGTGATATGCGGCTAAGACGAAGGTCGGCTACAATTTTGATCCCCTTAAATAACTTTGAGCAACTCAGAATAATTTTTTTGGACTTTATATCTGGTTATTAAGGTCTGCTTCCTTTCTTATAGTATATATCATTAGTATTTGGCCAGCCAAAGATCCTTTATGTATATGTGACAAGTGGTTGAGACGAAGGTCGGCCACAATTTTGAGTACCTCTGCATAACTTATAGTCCTCCTTTAGACCTCATATTCTGGTTTACAGGGTATGTTCCCTTTTTTTAGGGTGGTTATGAGCAGCACTTGGTCATCTCAATAGCTTTTTATAGTATCACTAACATACATTTATTTGTATCCATTTGCTGAGCTCTGGTTTATGACCCAATTGAAATATTTGTATTAAGCCAATATATTATACATATATATATTTGATATAAAAGTGTTATCTTTATATTTCCTTTTTTTGTATTATATGCATATACATATATATATATATATATATATATATATATATATATATATATATATATATATATATACATTGGCCTAATAATAGTATTGTATATATATTGGCCTAATAATAGTATTGTCTTATTGTGTTGTATCACTTGGCATTATGGCTCTCACCGGGATTTTACAAAGCCTTTCTGCTGATAAAGACAATTTGGATGTTTTTGGCTTACAGCCACCCAGTTCTAGTGGTCTCACTACTGATATGGTAGATACCAAACATCTTTGTGGTGTATTATTTCAGAAATTGACCAATAATATGAGAACACTAAGGGCCAATATTTGGCACCTAAAATTGTTCAAAGCTTATAAACTAAAAAATATAACAACACGAGGTTTAAGAATTAGAATTCAACCGTTAGTGGGGATAATTGTTGACCAGCTCTCAATAGACTGGGCCCAAACACAACACCAAGCATCCATGTTGTTTGTAGATACACTGATTGTATATTATGAAAGATGATAGAAACACAGATCGTAGAAATTAATGCCAAGAAGCCAAGACTTATGAATCTGAAAGTTTTTTCAATAGTCATTTAACTAATTTGGCTAAGGATTTAGCTACATTAGAAGAACAACTCATCAAAAAGAAAACTCAGAAATTTCAAAGAGACACTGCTGACTATGAAAAAGGGAAACCTTTTGTCATTCAAAAAAGTGTCCGGTTTTCTGACCCCAGTTACAAACCTACCAACAGAAGGAAGAGACCATGATCTATACTTAGAAAAACAGCACAATCACAAAGTGGTACCTCTGAGGATGAGTCTTCTTCTGCCACTGACTTTGATTGCCTTCCTAACCAAGATTCTCCAGTTGCTAAACGTAAACAATCTTCAGACCCTTTAGGCACAAAAAACGTAGGGGGGGGAGAAAACATAGAAAGAAATACACAGAACATTCAACAACTGCTACAGAAAATTGTAAATCAATAGACAATGTACACAATATCTCCTCATACGAATTGTCAGATATACATAATAAAGTATTAAATAAGGGTCTCAATTTTGTACCTACTTTTGTTGTACCTGAGCATGTTCTAGTCAATGAACTAAACAGTTTTTGTAGATTACTTAATCTCAAAATATTTTTTTCAGACACTGCAAATGCTCAAAGATCTACTGGGTTTCAGTTTGGAAGATCCGAGTTCCAACCCCCTATGGATAAACATGTGGCTATATTTAAAGAATGTGTTCTTAAGGATTTGCATTTCTCTCAAGAATATCAACCAATCAGACATAATCTGACTAAACAAGAACATCAAGCATTACATGAACTCAGTTCTAATCACAATATAGTCATTTTACCAGCTGATAAGGGAGGTGGCATCATAGTGATGGATTGGAAGATGTATCAGGCAGAGGCAGATAAACAATTATCTGATGCCGGCTTCTATATACATATGGATGTTGACCCCACCAAATTTTAAAAAACATATTGATTCCTTTCTAGATCTAGCCATGGAGGAAGGCATTATTAATCAACATACCCACAAACAACTTAAGGTTTCAGATCCGATCCCTCAATATTTATATCTACTCTCAAAGATACATAAAAACTCTACATGTCCACCAGGCAGACCAATTGTATCTGGGAAGGGTTCTTTAACTGAACCTTTATCTGCCTTCCTGACTCAATATCTACAACCACTATTGTCTATGGTTAGGTCTAGATTAAAAGATACCACTGAATTCTTGAATATCATTCGGGATACACAATTGGAATCTAACTGGTATCTGTGCACACTGGATGTCACCTCCCTTTACACAAGTATACCACATGGGGCTGGACTACAGGCCATTCAATACTGGCTAGAGAAATCTAAACTATACACTCCTGGTTTCAATAATTTTTTTACTTACCCTAACAGAACATGTCTTAACAAAAAATATTTTCTATTTTTATGGTAAGTCCTATTGGCAGGTCAGAGGCACAGCTATTGGAGCATCCTTTGCTCCCATTTATGCTGACCTTTTCATGGGGTATTTTGAAGAGCAGTTAATTTATGACACCAATAATAACTCCTTTTTAGATGAGTTGGACATTTGGAGATGTTATCTGGACAACTGTTGGATGGTGTGGCGGGGTGATGTAACATATGTACATGAATTTGTTAATTATCTTAATAATAACAGATGGGATATTCAGTTTACACTAAACATTGAATATCAACAAATTATCTTTTTGAATGCAATTGTTACTCGACAAGTAGATCATACTTTGGAAACTCGGGTACATAGAAAATTTCCAGAATATAACACTTTACTTCATGCCTCCAGTCATCATCCCTGCCACATCATCAACAACATCCCCAAGTCCCAATATTTATGCATTAAACGTATATGCTCTTCTGAACAAAGTCATCAAGAGTGTCAACAAGATTACAAGATTTAACAAATAGGCTGGTAATTAGAGGCTACAATAAACATCTTATTTCCCAAACTGTAACCCAGGTAAACCAAACTGAGAGATCCCAACTTCTGGAATATCAAAATAGAACTACTCAACATAATATACAGGAATCACAACCAGTTAGACTAGTGACAACATTTGGTAGTAACACTCCAAGGTTCTGAAATATTATTAACAATCACTGGGACATTTTACGTGCACATGAACATTTGAATGGGGTACTTCAAGATAGATGTATATTTTCTTACCGCAGAGACAGAACTATTAACTCATACTTCACTCATTATAAACGTTACAATCCACCAGTGACTACGCAGAAAACATTATTTGGTGATACATTAGTAGGCTGTGTCCCTTGTGGTCACTGCAGTGCATGTTCACACATTTTTAAAACAAAAGAATTCACTAGCTGTAATACCTCTAATGTTTATCAGATTAGAGTTTTTGGAAATTGCAGCAGTGACTGGTTAATCTATTTAGCCACCTGTACCTGTTCATGTTGGACAAACATCAAGACCATTTAGACACCGCATAAATGAGCATTTAAGTGAGATTAGAAACAAAAGAATTTCCAACGCCCTTTATAAACATACCACCATACACAAAACTGCCAAATTTAATTTTACTAGTATAGATAAAATTCAAATGTACAGAACTTCCAAAGCAGGATGGCATGAATTATTAAATAACAAGGAATCCTCCTGGATTATTAGGCTAGGGGCTATTTTCAGACCTGGCCTTAATGAATTAAGCTAGATTCTGACTTGATTGTTCTGTTTAATAAATACATTTATTTTAGGTGTATTTCTTTAAATATTCTGATATAAAAGCAGACACTAGGGTGTACTCTAATGGAATACTTTGTTGCACTGAGGAAGGCTTGAATCTTCAGCCAAAACCGGTTTGCTAATTCACATGGAGTTTGCCACAATAAAGCCTTTATTTATTTTTACCTTTTCTTTCTGCTGGATTACTTTTTGACAATTCAAATGACAAATTCACCACTTTAACAGGAACAGGCAAGCAAAAACTGAGGGTGATGCTACTTAATGCTAGAAGTCTAAATCACAAAATGCACTCACTCGAGGCACTCCTTAAAATGGAGAACATCCATATCTGTACAGTGACTGAGACCTGGTTCAAGGCTCCAGAGAGCACCCCTGCACTACCAGGCTATAACTCTTACCACACTTTTCGGCCATGTAACCTGGACCAGAACACCAAAGGCGGAGGTATGTCCATATTCATTAAGGATATCCGCACCTCCAGGCTAGTTGCTCAGCATAATGCAGCCAAGGTTATCCAAGTGCAACTAGCTCTGGGCAAAACTGCAATCCAAATTGTAGCTCGTTACAGATCACCCACCATGCCCCAGGATTCCCACTCCTCTTTTCTTGATGTATTGGAAAATATTAGGGTTCAACCAAACACCCTAATAATGGGCGATTTCAACTACCCCACCATTAACTGGATAAACTACTCATGTACCAACTCCTTCACTCAACGCTTTCTGGAATTCATAAACTCTAACACCCTGGATCAACTTATCTACACCCCCACCAGGGGCAACAATATCCTAGATCTAGTCATTGCCAACATGAGTGACCGGTGTTCGACACCTGAAGTCAACGTCTCATTGGTCTGATCCAACCATAAGCTAATTACCCTAGATATCCACATCCTGCCTCCACCCCCCATTAAGGAAACCATGGTAAAAATGTTTCCAAAGCCAACTTCATGCTTCTTAAGACAGAAGTGGTGAACTTCATGACACCCATGCTGATGGACAATACAGTTACGACTACTGAATCCTACACAATTGCACTTTATAAGCACTTACATGAGAGCATGGATCATGCTATCCCAAACAGAACCAAGATGCTATCCTCCAAAAAAAGGAAGCCAATCTGGTGGTCCCCTGCCATAAACAAACTGTACAACAGAAGGAAGAAACTCTTGCAAAAAAGAGTAAAATCCCATGAGTGGAGGAGCTCCCTGGTCAGCCTCAGTAAGAAGCTGTGATCCCTGATAAAATCCTCCAAAGCGAGTTATGAAAACAAAATTGCCACTGATTCTAAAGACAACCACAAAGCATTCTATAGCTATGTCAAGAATCTCAATGACAACACTCAGATCTGCTCTGAGTTACAGCACAATGGCACTAAATATACAGACCCAACTGATATCGCCAACATCCTGGCAGATAGGTTTAGTGCTAACTTTATACCCCTCTCACCCCCTAAAGAGCCCATCTCTATACTGGAAGAATGCAAAGTTCCTGTAATCATGGCTGCACAGGTAAAAACTACACTCTCCAAAGCCAAGAACACAGCATCCATGGAACCAGACAACATCTCAGGCTGCATTTTACACGAACTGCAGAATGAACTGGCACCCCACCTAAGTACCATGTTCAATCATAGCCTCACCTCAAGCTTTGTGCCTGCTGAATGGTGCACAGCAATGGTTATCCCACTCCACAAGGGGGGAGCCACCACGGACCCTGGGAACTACCGCCCCATTAGCCTGACGAGCCTGGTCTGCAAGGCCATGGAACGTATCATCATGGAACTTATAAATAAAGACATTGGTAATCTCCAAACTCTGGATCCCACCCAGTTTGGGTTTGTAAAAGGCAGATCATGTCTCCTAAACCTGATTGCTTCAGTCACCAAAGCCGTAGAAAAGGGTAAGGTGGTTCACACAGCCTATCTAGATCTTGCCAAGGCTTTCGACACCATCCCCCACTCTGGAATTATAGATAAACTCACTAAACTAGGTATAAATCCCTATGTCACAAGATGGGTTGCCAACTGGCTCAAGGACAGAACCCAAACTGTGAAAGTAGCAGATTCCAAATCCGACTTCAGACCAGTGACAAGTGGAGTACCACAGGGTACAGTCCTGGGTACTCTCCTGTTTGGTATCTACTTCTCTGAAGTACAGGCTAACACAGAAGGTCTTTTCATAGTTTCATAGTTTAGTACTAGGCTATCTGCCCTGGGGCATTTATAAGCCTAGCCATAGTGATGTGGCTTTGGCCACCCCATGTAATGGTACAAAAGTGTACAGAATAGATTTAGAATACTGTGCCTCTGTCTAGTAGTGACACAGTGAAGACCCCCTTACATAATAGAAATAGTTTACTGCGCCTCTGTCTAGCAGTGACACAGAGATGACCCCTGGGGTAAACCTACGATCTCCCATCCACTCGTCAAGATTTCTCTTGAAGAGAGTCAGTGAGGGGCTCTGCCTAACATGAACTGGGATTCTGTTCCAGAGTATGGGAAGCCTCTGAGTTATGAATCTGTCCCTCCAGCATGTCCTATTCATATTTGTGCTGAGGTTTAAATCTTTAGCTCTCGTGGTTCTGATGGATTTGGATTTTTTGCGGTGGAGCATGTCCATCAATTCCTGATTGGACATGGCCTTGTATGTCAGGCACAGATCACCTCTGAGTAGGCGGTATGCTACTGAATAGAGCTGGAGTTTCTTTAGTCTGGCAGCATATGACATATGTTGGAGACCCTTGATCCTCTTGGTGAGGTACTTTTGGGGTCTCTCTAGCTGTTGCAAGTGCTGGGTGAGGTACATACCAAATGGGGCATTGTACTCAATCATGGGCCTGATAAGGGAGGAGTATAGGGGTACAATGACCTCCTTTGATCTGGATGTGAATCCTTTCATGATAAGGTGGGCAAGGTAGAAAGTCTTTCTAACCACTTTGGCAATGTGGGTGTCAAATGAGAGGTCACTATCGACTTGGGTCCCCAGGTCTCTGATTACTTTTTCCGTACTCAGTGGGTTGCTGTCTATGTAATAATTTGTGGGTACTTTGTTTTTCCCAAAGGGGAAGACTATACATTTTTTGGCATTTAGTTTAAGGCCATGACTCCAGCACCAGTTGTCCATTTCAGTGAGGCCTTTCTGTAGGATGTATGTGTCAGCCGGTGTATCGACTATGGCGGCTAGTTTGCAGTCATCTGCGAACTTTGTCAGCCACAATCCTCCCATGCTTGCTTTCACATCTGAGAAATAAATGCCGAAAAAGTGGGGTCCCAGGACAGAGCCCTGTGGGACACCACTTGTGACTGGCTTTGAGTCTGACATGGCTCCAGTGATTTTGACTTTATGGGTTCTATCCTTTAGCCAGTTTGCAACCCATCTTGTGACATATGGATTTACATTTAAGCTGTTGAGCTTGTCTATGATGCCAGAGTGGGGTATTGTGTCGAAAGCTTTAGCCAAGTCCAGGTAGGCTGTATGGACTGCTTTGTCCTCGTCAATGGCTCTAGTGACTGTTTCGAAAAAGTCAACCAGGTTCAAAAGGCAGAATCTGCCCTTTACAAAGCTGAACTGGGTGGAATCAAATGTCTGTAAGTCCCCAATGTCTCTGTTTATGAGTTCCATAATGATTCTTTCCATAGCTTTGCAGACCAGGCTGGTTAAGCTTATGGGGCGGTAGTTACCAGGGTCTATAGAGGTGCCTCCTTTGTGGAGTGGGACTACCGTTGCTGTACGCCAGTGTCCAGGTACATATCCTGTAGTAAGGCTAAGGTTAAATAGCATTTTTATGTGTGGGTTTAGCTCCTCTTGGAGTTCACGTAGCACGCAACCCAGGATACCGTCAGGTCCCATTGATGCTGTGTTTTTAGCTTTGCTGAGGGCGGTTCTCACCTGGACATCTGAGATGACAGGGAGGTTACATTCAGCTGGGATAAGTATTTCTTCTTTTGGGGGTGAGGGAGGGGAGAAATTTTCACTGAACCTGTCTGCCAGAATGTTTGCAATATCTGTGGGTTCAGTGTATTTTTTGTCATTGTGAACTAACTCTGAACATATCTGAGGGTTTCCGCCCAGGTTTCTAACATAGCAGAAGAAGGCCTTGTGGTTATCTTTAGTGTCCATAGCGATTTTTCTCTCAAAGTTGGCCTTGGATGTTTTTATGAGAGAACGTAGCTTTCTACTAGTGCTGATCAGAGATGCCTTCTCTTTATGGGATTTTGCTATGTCGTGCAGTAGCCTCCTTCTTTTGTTATACAATTTGTTTATGGCTGGGGTCCACCAGACAGGACGCCTGCCCTTGGTGGAGAGGGTCTTGGTTTTATTTGGGATTGCATGATCCATGCATTCTTGGAGATGTCCGTAGAAAGCATTTGTGAAGGATTCTGCATTGTGGGATGTGTTATCCACTTGCCCAGTGGGCTTAAAGGATACCATCTCAGTTTTAAGAAGTGTAAAGTCAGCTTTTGAGAAGTTTTTCACTGTAGTCTTTTGTGTTGGGGGTGGAGGTGGGATATGTATATCCAGGGTGATTAGTTTGTGGTCAGATCTCACTAGTGAGGGGTATACTTCTGGTGTGGAGCACTTTGTCTCCATGTTTGTGATGATCAGGTCTAGTATATTATCACCCCTTGTGGGAGAGGTGACTAGCTGTTCCATTGCATTTGAATTTATGAATTCCAGGAACCTTTAGGCTAGGGTGTTTGGGCTAGAATAATGCACCCAGTCTATGTTAGGGTAGTTGAAGTCTCCCAATATGATGGTGTTTGGTGAGACATTCATATCCTCCAATGTCTTCAGGAAGGCTGAATGGGGTTCCTGAGATTGGGAGGGTAGTCTGTAACATGCTACCAGTTGTATAGCAGTTTTGCCTACGGTTAGTTGCATCTGGATGGTCTCTGATGCTTCATGTGTTGCCACTAACCTGGAGGTGTGGGTGTCCTTGATGAATATGGACACTCCCCCTCCCTTTTTGGTTTGGTCCGAGTTTTGGGGCCGAAAAGCATGATACGAGGTATAGCCTGGTAGCGCTGGGGTGCTCTCAGGAGCCTTGAACCAGGTTTCAGTTACTGCACAGACATCGATGTTCTCCATACTGAGGAGTGCTTTGAGAGCCTGCATCTTGAGATTTAGACTTCTGGCGTTGAGCAGCATTACCCTTAATTTTTTTCCATTTTTGTTTTCTAAGGAGGTGGGTTTGTCTTTTGAGCCTTGCCTAAAAAAGGCACTATGGGGTGGCAAGAGCCTTAGCCAATATCCGGAAGCCCAGTGGTGACAGATGCAAGCCGTCCCTTGCGAAGCAGCATGGCTTGTCCAGCATGTCATCCCAAGCAGACAGACATTGGATCCCCCTAGAATGACACCAGTATTTGAGCCAATTATTAAAGCTGATCATCTTGTCTTTCTATTGTGGCATCATTCTTGGTGAGGGCAAGATGCTGCTCAAAGTCAGGGTCATACCAGCCTGGGCTACATAATCAGAGAGCTCCTCTATGTCTCTTTTCATGTATTCCAGGGAGGTACGTCTCAGGTCATTCACGCCAGCATGGACAATGACGGAGTCATATTTGTACTTGCTTTGGAGTGACCTGAGTGCGTGTGTTATGTGGCGGATCCTGGCTCCCAATAGGCAGCTCACCGTTACCCTCTCCTTGTTCAGCCTGGTAAGTGGAACTTCAGTGTGTCTGACTATAGAGTCACCTATTACTAGTGTATCAGGCATGGTGTTTGGCCTTAAGGGCTGTGATTGTTTGACACACTGATTTATTGAAGTATGTGTTGCATGTGTTATGTTTTGAGGTGGTGGATTTTTGGGTGTCTGCTTTGTTTTGGTAAGTTTTTTGTTAGAGCCTCCGAGTATGTCTTTGTGTTATTATGTGTTTGATTTGCAGTTGTGGTAGGTCTATGTGGGACTGGGTTTGATGTGTGTATGGTTACCTTCTCCTCCTGTCTGGTCTTGCCAGTCCTGAGTTGAGAGAGTTCAGCCTCCAGTTTGGCTATATAGTTGCATCTCTCACATGTATTTGTGTTTTTTGGGAGGAGGAGAGGGTTGTCTATGTACATGAGACAATTGTAGCATTGTCTCAAGATTCCCAGATTAACCAGCTGAACCGGAGAGGATGCTAGTAATCTACCACTCGTCATGCTAGAATATTATAAGGGAGTGCTGTGCCTTAAAGGGAATTGGGTACTCACAGGGGTGGTAGGTGGATGTAGTGCTTACTTTAGTTAGCGAGTGCTTACTTAGAAGAGAGGTTTTGAGAACAAGTGCTAGGCTTATAATAAAGCGAGTAGACTGATTATTGTAAGAGTAGAGCTTTCTTAAGGGAAAATTTGAAGAACAGACTTGGCGGAGCCAGAAAAAGTTTAACCTTGTTTAACTGGTGCTCACGGATTTTAAACAGGGAACTTCAAAAGAGCTAGAAATGGTCCAAAACAACCAATTAATAGAAGCTCTTGTGCTGAGGTCACTCCTTCAGGGACAGATAGGCTGCTCAAGGCTCCCCACTCCCACTGGTGAGCAAAGAAACTTCCTTCTATACAAGTAAGGCAATGGGCAACACAGGAACTATCCCAAAGACCAGAATACAGCAAAGCCTGTATACTGGTCTAAACTAGTGGAGGAGAGGCAGGAAAACAAGGATATTTTTTTTTGTTTTTTTTGTTTTTGAGATAGAAAGCACACAGAAATGCAGGAAACAGTAATAAATCAGTTACACAGGCTAGCACACTTTAGTGGGCAGCCTCAACAGTTAAATTTAACAAACAAACAACTTTCGACCAATTTTCGACTAAATGAAACTTTAAGTGCAGATAATATATAATGCAACAAACAGTTAAAAAATCAGTTTAAGCTTGTTCAAAGTAAGGAAGATAATGTATTTCAGGTAAAAAACAACAAAAAATACTTAAATCAGGAAAGTAGTCGCTTTTCTCAGTTCTCTGCTGCTAGGACCACTCTGCAGGACCACGAGGAGCTGTTTCTGAGTAGTATAGCCAGAAAAAACGCTCAGAGGCGGATTTTAAACAGGGAACTTCAAAAGAGCTAGAAATGGTCCAAAACAACCAATTACTACAAGCTCTTGTGCTGAGGTCACTCTTTCAGGGACAGATACACTGCTCAAGGCTCCCCACTCACACTGGTGAGCAAAGAAACTTCCTTCTATCCAAGTACGGCAATGGACAACACAGGAACTACACCACAGCCCAGAATACAGCAAAGCCTGTATACTAGTCTAAACTAGTGGAGGAGAGGTGGGAAAACAAGGATTTTTTTTGTTTTTTTTTTGTTTTTGAGATAGAAAGCACACAGAAATGCAGGAAACAGTAATAAATCAGTTACACAGGCTAGCTCACTTTAGTGGGCAGCCTCAACAGTTAGATTTAACAAACAAACAAACAACTTTCGACCAATTTTCGACTAAATGAAACTTTAAGTGCAGATAATATATAATGCAACAAACAGTTAAAAAAATAGTTTAAGCTTGTTCAAAGTAAGCAAGAGAAGGTATTTCAGGTAAAAAACAGCAAAAAATACTTAAATCAGGAAAGTAGTCACTTTTTTTGCTAACAAAGTTTACAGATAGCTGCAAACTAGGAGCCATGATCGAAATTCCTAACGATGTGGACATCCTACAAAAGGGCCTCACTGAGACAGATGCCTGGTGTCAAAGCCATGGCCTCAAGCTCAATGCCAAAAAGTGCATTGTCATCTCCTTTGGTAAAAACTCTGTACCCATGAACTACAACATAGGCGGTAGTATACTTAACACTGAAACTGTGATAAGAGACCTTGGGACACAGGTGGACAGTAGTCTCTGCTTTGGTAATCACATTGCCACAGTAGTCAGGAAATCCTTTTACGTGGCACACCTCATCACAAAAGGTTTCTCATCCAGAAAAAAAGAGGTCATTGTTCCCCTCTACTCATCCCTCATTAGACCCATTATAGAGTACAAGGCCCCTTTTGGTATGTACCTCACAAGACATCTACAACAACTGGAAAGGCCACAGAAATACTTCACAAAGTGGATTACTGGCCTCAAACAGATACCCTAAGCAGACCGTCTCAAAAAACTCCAGCTTTACTCCGTCGCATATCGCCTACTCAGAGGTGATCTCTGCCTAATATACAAAGCTATGTCAAACCCAGAGCTGTTGGACATGCTCCACTTAAAGAAATCCCAATCCCTCTGAGCTACATGCTCTAGGGACCTAAACCTTGTCACCAC
The DNA here is from genome assembly GCF_019279795.1 of Protopterus annectens. NCBI lineage: Eukaryota > Metazoa > Chordata > Ceratodontiformes > Protopteridae > Protopterus > Protopterus annectens. The sequence continues at coordinate 653,074,194 of NC_056751.1, forward strand.
AATAAACAGAACATGCCGGAGGGATAGACTCCTGTCCCAGAGACTTCCCATACTCTGGAATAAACTACCTATCTATATCAAACGAAGCTCCTCATTAGCACTCTTCAAGAAAAATCTTGATGATTGGATGTGAAATAGGAAATTCACCCCGGAGATCACCTCTGTGGCTCTGCTCGACAGTGGCACAGGAAAATAATTTTCTGGGGTGGCAAAAGCCAAGGTACCTTTTTGGCTGCAGGGCAGATAGTCTAGTACCTACTTATGAATCTATGAACCTATGAACTGATAAACTGCGTACAGATTCTAAAATTTATTCGCAGATATAACAGATTATAGATATATTTGCAAAATCTTATACAAAACAGTTTGGCTCCACAAAAGTGGTGATAAGTTATCCTAGTGACATCCAGGTAACCCCAGACTGAAATCAAATCAGATTATATTGAAAAAGAGCTGCACAATCTGGATCCAAACAAATCACAGGGAGGAGATGGAATTACTAACAATGACCCAAGAACACTTCAGCAAGAACTTATGGTACCATTATACTATTCACTAAGTCGTATAAATATGGCGATATTCCTCAAGATAGAAGACATGTGCTTATTAAACCTGTCTTTAAAGGAAAGTGGAGAAGGATAAACCCAGAGTTACATAGACCCTTAAGTCTACTTTCATGCTGTGGAAAAATAATGGAGAAGGTAATATTGGATAAGTTATTGTCAGAACTGGAGAGGTTTGGCCTTCAAACCATATATCAGCAAGCATATGTTAAAAATAGATCTATTATCACCTGTAACAAGATGTTCTACAACAATATAATAACAGCTATGAATGAAAATTGTGTTGTGATGTATATTTATATAGATTTAGCTTCAGCATTTGACAGGGTCATACACAAAACACTGACCAATAAATTACTACATCTAGGTATTGATGTACTCTTGATACAATGGATAGCTGCATGTCTTACAAATAGGACATGCCAAGTATCATACAGCAACTGGACAGGTGATATCTTTGATAACAGTCAGGGTGTCCCACAACACGCAGTCCTTGGTCTTTACTAGTTTAGATTGCATCTTTCAGATCTAACATTTTCATCTGAGGTGTTCTACAGCCTATGCAGATTACCTTAAATTGGGTAAACTGATTACACGTGTTACAGATAAAGCAGGTCTGCAAAATAACTTGACTAAATTGACCATTTGGACACAGGAGAATAATAAGAGGATAAATCCATCAAAAACTAAGCATATGAGATTTGGGAGACAAATTGAAACATGATTATTTAATACAGTACACAGTGATTGAAACTTTAGACTCATTTAAGGACCTGGGTATATGAGTAGATCCAGCTATAAGTTTTTCTAAATATTATCAAACAATTGATTAATGACAGTTAAAGAACTAAGTTGTATAAAAAGATTTAGAAAGTCTAGGAAATCAAAAGTGATGAAGTCATTCTTTGTTAGTTACATTAGACCCAAACTTGAGTATGGAATAACAATATGGAAACCCTATAGGAAAACAAGCAGGAGTAAACCGGAAAGAGTACAGCGGAAACATACCAATGGCATCTAAGGATGTGAAAATGTAAGTTATTATGAACAACCAAAGTATCTGAACTTATAGAGTGTCTCTTACAGATATCTAAGAGGAGATTTTATTCAGGTGTTTAGGGCATTTAGAGACAAATACCTCTGGGAATGTTTGGGTTTATCAAAAAGTACTAAAGAATCATCAGACAACCTATGTAGAAGATTCTATAGGAATGAGAAGTGTACTAATTGGTTCTCTGCCAGAGTAGCTGATGCATGGAACAGACTACCAAATTATATTAATGCAAGTACTAGTTTAGATATTTTTTAAGAACAGCCTGGACACGTATATGGAAACAAGTCTTTTGGTATATTGGCAAGTTAGAAGGGCATTAATGCCCATGCTTGAAATAGTATGTATGTACTGGACAGATACAAGGACTGGTATAACTTCCATAGCAAAAGAATACTGAGATCTTGGCAACATACAATTTTCTCTCTGAAGGACTGACTGCTAAAATATTGGGACCTAGGCTAAAATGTGGCATAAATAAGGTGGGCAAATTTGTAAACAAAGATCAATTAAATGTCATTTTTGCACATTTCTGTGAAAGTACAGCATTAGTACATACAGTCTCATTCAGTACATGACAGAATTATGACGTTTGTCTCCGGGAAAAGTGAGGTTAGTCTTTATGAACTTTAGAAATCTGAGAAAAAACACTCCAATTTGGTATACAAAAAAGTGATAACTTTTGTTCAGGTGCTACGTTACTTTTGGCTCTCAAAGCTATCATACTTTGTTGATATTTTTCAGTACCTACACAAAGAGAATACCAGCATACAAAGGGCAAGCATACAGACTTCAACAAACAGAGTCAATGCTTTTCAAGGAAACTTAAAATATTGATAATGCATATATTGTATGGAAATCTCAATATGATTCCTAATATTATTTGAACAGAATATGAGGAAGTGTTGTCTTTAATATTAAATTTTGAAGGTATTTTATACACAGTCTCAGTTGCAAATTTCCATCAGTGTCAGATGTTCAGTAAGACCAGGTTAGAAACCGCTCCATAGAACATCAATCTAGTGTAGCTTTATTCACTCTTCTAGAGAAGAAAGAGGTAATTGATACTTTGAGTAATAGAACGCTAAGGTAATCATAAGGACACTGATCTTTTTTTCTTTTGGGACCAGTACCAGTACATACTGAATCGGGACTATCTTCGGGGGATTCATTAAATGGAGTAGTGTGAACTGCATGACTCATACTAAAAAGACCCTGCTCCCATGATAAGGTAATTTGTGATTCAGAGACATAATAGCCATGATGAGGTAAGACCTAACTATCAGCTAATCTGCATGTCTCTGAATATTATTTACTACAACAATGTGCAGATTATTGTCGATCTGCATATCATAGTAGTAAATTGCTAGTTGTGTAAGTATTGGCATTCCCCCCACACAAGTACAAAACAAGTGCATATTCAAACACACACACACACACACACACACACACACACACACACACACACACACACACACACACACACACACACACGCACACACACACACAGTTCCACTACTTGCCCCCCTGATTTGTTTTCCCTTTAGTGGTTCCCCTACCCCCTAATCACATAATAGTTTAAGTGCTGTTATGCCACTCCTGCAGTTGCCCTGATGGCTAGTGTGTTCTCCATACCATGGGCAAGAAAGGTAATTGAACATGGCCTTTTGGTTACGTTTAATGCCATGACATGGTAGGGGATGGCTGTGCTGATCTACATAGCTCAGCAATTTATTGAATTACTCAGCATGTAGATGCTGTTCTGGAGGCAGTTGTGGTGCAGAGGACACATGGCTAATTAGAATATGCATCTCTCCTGGACTGTCTCATTAGCATTTTGTATGACTGTGGCATCTGCTCTATGCAGTGCTGCATTTTTTGTTCCATGAGCACCATACAGCACTGTGTTAGGACAGCTGCTGAACAGCCAAAGGATACTGTGATGTGCATACAGAGATGTACACATCATGGTACCCTTCTAAATCCACCCCCCAAAAAAATATTTGAAACAATCTGAGATTTTCAAAAAACTTTGCATTTTAGGTCAGAGATGTTATTCTCAATGACCTGTATTTTTTCTCACATTTTTGACTTACGGTAGTCTTCTTGTTTTACTGACTATTCTGTACACACACACACACACACATATATATATATATATATATATATATATATATATATATATAAATGTATTTAATTTATTTATTCAATTTTTTATTTAACATTTGTTGACAGGGAAAGTCCGACTAGGACAGAGCCTATTTTCAGTAGAGGTATCTGTACATATCCTGGAGCCTGCATTCTCTCCTGTGCATTCAGCACGTCGGGCAATGAGCACACTTCAGCACTCACTATTCCATAGCAGGTACAGGTTTTATGGGATCAGGTCCTACCCTAATGCCCAACGCTCCTCAGAGGGTGCACCACACACTCACACCTAGGGCCAGTTTAGAGTGTCCAATCCACCTACTGCATGTCTTTGTTATGTGGGAAGAAACCAGAGTGCCCAGAGGAAATCCACATGAATGCAGGGAGGATATGCAGAGTCTACATAGAAGGCAGCCCAGCCAAGAATTGAACCGGAGAACCTCTTGTTGTGAGGTGACAACGCTAAACACTACACATCTGTGCCATCCAATTTATACATATACTATACATATATATATATATATATATATATATACAGAGAGAGAGGGAGGGAGAGAAAAAGAGAGAGATGTTTATATATAAAGAAGAAAGATAAATAGATATCTCTATTTATAATACATTTATTGTACATATATATGTTTTCAATGTTAAGGTTATTTAAGCTGTAAAAGTGTCATTTTATGTTTTCTTGAGAAAACTGAAGGTTTTATTTACCCTTTTAAGTGTGTGCTTTTTTAAAATTTAATTCAATGTGACATCACAGGAAATGATTGGCTGGTTTTGCTTACATCACTCTATTTATACCAAGTTGTTTGTATCCCATGTAACTCTGAAGAAGCCATATTTTAATGGTGAAAGCACTTAGTTTGTGGAAATTGCTATTTTCTGCTCATGTCATTAAAGTGGAGTTTCTCTGCCAGTTTTGGGTCAGTTTGTGGCAAGTACTTTAGTTTAATGAAAGACAAACTACAGGATTATTACTATGTCTGACTATATTCTGTTAGCAATAACGTAATAAATTTGAGTCAATGCTATTTTCATAGGTCTTTTTGCCTACCGGGTTTTGTCTTTCTGCCTACTGGGTTTTGATTATACAATTATAATGTGAAGTATTATAAAATTATTATAAAATACAAGATCACATCTAGTAGACGGCTTGTGATTCTTTAGGCTTCCATAAGGCTCAGACATCAAAAAAGGTTGAAATGGTGTGACATGATCATCAGGCTGGAGGGGCAAAATATGGGAAAAAGAAAGAAATTGAGACTAAGTACAAATTTTTGTGGAAGCAAATTATATTAAACAATGTGAGTTTCATTTTCCAAATCAAAACAAGATCTGGTTTCTAATAAATATGAGGAATTGATAGAAAGACTAAAGTAATATTTTTAGAGATGGAAAATGATCGTTTCGGTAGGAATGAATTTTGATCAGCGAGACTAGCGTTGTATTGTTCTTGATGTACGCATTTCAGACTTTTGCAGCTGGCACATCTGCTCACTTTTTGAAGTCAGTTAAGAATGCGAGGATAGATTGTTTATAGAATTGTTATAAGGTTAGAATATCTTAGAAAATGCTGGTTATGAATAAAGAGAATGAATTTGATGGTAAAAGAGAGGTGTGTGAACTGCTAAGCTGCACTACAAAATTCAGGAAATTTAAAATATATATATAGGTTAACCCATATCTGAAGAGAGTGATTCTGTAAGAGGCTGATGGAAAACACACACACTGCACATGTTTTAATTTAATGTAATTATTTGTTAACCAGTTAAATTTATTGATCATGGATGCTTTTCAGCTACAGCCAAGGCCACGTGTGCAAAAGAAAATACAATGAGCCTAAACTAGGAACCAAATGAAACACCAGTTGTTATAAAGCAATGGCAACTCACATGCTGCAGCAAAGTCACAAAGAAGTCCAACAATTACAAAATTATAACAAAAAGCCACCAGATGAATCCAAAAGTTTATTAAAGCCAACAAAGCCACAATAAAACGGTTAAGCACTTTCATTTCGAAAAGATGAGACTTCTTCAGAACTAGAAAATGTTAACATCAACACTATTAAAATGTTACCCAGCAACCTGCTGCAATACAAATAAACCAATCACAAAAAGGCTTGAATTTAAAGAGACAAAACCTCTTGATGCAAGCAGTAATCACTACCCTAAAACAAAAAACTGCATACTCACTAAACCAGTTTAGTCTAAAATTGTTAAAAACACAAATAAATCTTAAAACATGGTTAGTCTTTAAAATAATTGTTCTTCATAAATATAAATATTGTATGATTTAAGTTTTAATACATGTGGAATTGAGATTGTCTCATTCAACCCAGGTTGGTTATATGCATTTAATCTAATTTGCTATTTTAACTCATCCAAATGCAATATGCATTTATTATTATTATTATCAGTAGTAAGTAAATAAATGAATAGTATTTGTTAACTGGCATAGTCTACATAGAAGAATACCTGCTTTCAGAGGAGGCCCAGGAAGAGCAGCTCCAATAGATATCATGTATTTATTATTATTATTATCAGTAGTAAGTAAATAAATGAATAGTATTTGTTAACTGGCATAGTCTACATAGAAAAATACCTGCTTTCAGAGGAGGCCCAGGAGGAGCAGCTCCAATAGATATAACATTGCAAAATGGTTTTATACACCTGAAAATCAGGTTAACATAAATAATTAAGTTAAGCACAGAAGTTGTGAGACAAATACAATATAAAGGACATACAGTTTCAGTGGAGCATCTTTAAGGTCATGCTGTCTCTAAGGAACACAAAGGGATATAAGAAATATATATGAATATTTTTGTACCCTACTAATCAACCAGATTGCTTTGGGAGGAAACTGGAGCCTTCACACAAATATATATGTAGGTTTGGATCTCCTGTGTTTTATTGAATGCGCAAACAAATGCAGGGATGTGATTTAATGTTGACAGTACGGATTGCTGAATGGTGAGTATGTCGATTTTATGGAATGTTGATAAAGTTAAGTGTGGTTGGGGTTGAGAGTGTGCATGTGTGTGTGAGTTGGAATTAGGCTTGGAGATGAGTGAAGGATAGGTGTTGTGTGGGAATTTGTGTATTTTAGAGTAAGGGTAAGGGTTATATTACTGGGTAGATGTAATGTTATTTGTGTGTGTTTAGGAATGTTTGTGTGTCTAAGACTGCCTTGTGTAGCGGCAGTTTTATGGGAAGGTTTTAATAATATTATGGTGTAGGGTTAGGTTAGGAGGACAGGGCAGTGTGAGGGTTTAGGTTAGCACCTACTATTAGGGTAGTGCAGTCAGAATACTAAAATGAGTTTCACTTTGCAAACCTGGAATGAAAGGTCAGTCTACAGATCGAATCCAAATAGGTCTTGGAGGAAAAATACGCACAGCAGTGAGAAGCAACATTATCTTCTTTACTAAACCTCTGACATTCTCTAGACATAGTTAAATAAACAAAAGTGTAGTCAACTGCCATATGGTGCTTCCTGATGGATATTTGTATGCTCTAGTACACTCTACTCTTATTTTTTTAATAGAATAGGAATAACGTTACCACAATTAAACAAACTGAACTTATCAGGCCACCAGTGATAATTTTTATTTAGTGAGTTTTAAAATTTAATAGCTAAGTTTTCAGTGAACATGTCTGCAGCATTTCAGCTACATGCTAAGTTATGATGTGGTACCGAACATTCATATTCTTATGTATGCCTGTTATGTCATGGCTATTAAATTTACTGTGCACATTTAGAAGCAGAAACAATACATCCATGTTTAAATTAGTAGTGACATTTGAGTGAGCTGCAGAGACTGCAGAATAACTTTTGCAATAGAAATTTTACAGTCCATGTCTGAACCCATTAATTCACCTTAAAGATGACTTGCATAGACACCCGCACAGAAATATATGCTTGTCACAGTGACACCCACATAACTGTGAACCAATTTCAGATTGCCTTGTAATCCGTAGTTCTAAAATTATACTGCAGGTTTTTAGCATTCATTTCTGTTTGCTGACTGGACAAGACTTGCAAAAGGTGATGAGAGCCCATCTGTTAATCTGAAGTGTTTCTATAGTGGGTGACTCACTTTCTATTTCTATGCTTATTTGCAGTGTTGTGCATACTTCTCAGCTGCACAGATTTTCACAAAATGCCCAGATTTTTTTTTGATTTTTATGGCAAATCACTCTGGAATAAATTCACTATATAATGACAGTCATTTGAGTTTCAGTCGTTATATTCTTCAAAAAATGCATGTTAACACAAGACGTTTTATTCTGGCAACTTTCTAAGTTTATAAGAGCAGTATTTAAAATTTGTCTTTATTTTGAGGCTGTGTTCCCCCCCCCATTATTTTTGGCTTTGTCCAGATTTTTTATGCCAAGAGGTTGAGTGCTATGGTGCTGTGATATAATGTTAATGATAGCAATAAAGCAGCCTTACATGTCTTCTTTGGTCACAGGGTTTTAATAAATGGTGTGTGTGTGTGTGTGTGTGTGTGTGTGTGTGTGTGTGTGTGTGTGTGTGTGTGTGTGTGTGTGTGTGTGTGTGTGTGTGTGTGCACACGTCTGCATGTATTTATTAATGATTACTATCCTTTTGCTTGTGTGTTCTTCTGGGAGATGGAAGAACCCCCCATTCCCATCAAAGGGGCCAAGTGTACTTTAATATGGCATCCACAACAACTTGTCCTGAAAGTTGGCATTTTTCTCTCAAATAAGTAAGAATAAAGTATTACATTTCAAATAACATTTAATTTTTCATGATAATATAATGTATTTTGTACTTTTTCAATGCATCCCAGCTTGTATATGGTAACATAATATAGACAATGCTAATGCAATTTTTCTCTACTATACTTTACAAAAGTAAAACAATAAAAGGTCCATCAGGACTAAAGGATTTGCCCTAGGATTCAGAAATAGCATTTGCATCACAGCAGCTGATTTTCTGCAAAAAGCGGACAAAGGTTGAGTGGGGTTAATTTAAAAGCACACTAAATGTGATTTCAAAATGCCAAGAAATTCTGCATAACATGTATATGAGATACAATATTAAAATGAGTGCAATGTCAAATAACAATGAGAGTATATAATATGACTGAGAGATCCAAAAACATATACTTGACATTGAGAGATGATGCCAACAGGGTTGCTGACCATGGCAAACATCTATAATTGCTTGAGAAAGCCCACAGAAACATGTACAGGGTAACCACTGCACCAGTCAGTATCTATATGGAACAAGTGGTTAGCAGTCATAGTGTTGCATGTCATTGTCCAACACAACACCGAGCTATACTTATGGTCCTAACATACCATGCCCTCCACAACCCAGAAATATTGGACCTCTGATATGTGGACAGATGAATCATGTATGGAAGATGGTCAAGATATGTTGCCTTTGTATGTAGGCCCATAGGATATGTGTGTGGAGCACCTATCCTTGTGGACACCAAGGTATGTGTTGCACTGAGAATACTTGTAACAAAGAGATTTCAGTGACTAAGAGGGGACACAGTGGGTATTCAAGGTATCTGCCCCATGGATACTCCATCAGTTCCTTGATGCCACATAACAGCACATAGGGGAGCATATGTACTTTGCATGCACCAAAGATAAAAGAGGCAAGACTAAACAGGCTTTTTTATATCATCATATTTAAGTGTTAGAAGCATAAGGAATAAAATTACTGAACTACATGGCTGGATTACCCAATATAAAAGCCTGATATTCTTGCTGTAACTGAAACTTTGCTTAAACCCAGCATAAACAACTTTGACATTATACCTCCAGGCTATAATATTAACCTTAATAACAATATAAAATTGAAAGTCAGTGTTATTGCTTTAATATTTCTCAAAAGCTATATTTCCACTTACAACAAACTAATATCAAAATTCACTTTAGCAGACCTTCTTATCACTTTTTGAAACTAAACAATTATAAACAAATATGTAATACTGTTCTTTACATCCCTCCTGGCAACAATACAGATATACTCGAAGATATCCTACATTGGATATCCATAACAATTTCAGAAGAAGTAATACTACTTGGTGATGTGAATTTCAATTGGTTGGACAAATTCCAACTTCCCTAATATCTAGCATGAACTTATTTGGTTTCTCACAACTAATTAACAGCCCCAAATATTATAGCAATACATCAAATTCCCTATTAAACTGGATCCTAGTATCAGACCCCAGCAAATATACTACCTCAGGTACAATGTCTGATGTCGCAGTGATCATCTCCCAATTTATACAATCAGTCTTCTCACACATCCAGTTAAACAGCATGTTTACAAAACAACATGTAATCTTTCCAAGTTGAACCCAGAAAATGGTCACTACTACCCTATCAGGTATTAACTGGAACTTTTTAGAAAGCCTCCTCTTAGATGATGCTGTAAATGGGTTCAGTACAACTTTCCTGAATATCCTAAATAGCCTTGCACTCCATATAAAGAAGAAACTAAAAGAAATAATGCAATTTGACTATCCAAGAATAGTAGAATGCTAATGCAGGATAGAGAAAAGGCATGGAAAGAATAGAAAAAAATAAAAAAAACACCATAATATTTTAAAAACTTCAAAATGCTTTGCAATCGTTCTAGAAACCAAATTAATGAAGACAAAAAATACACTACAAAAACTTTCAGAATAATAGTAAACAGAACTCTCAAGAAATCTGGACAGCCATTAAATAAACCTTGCATTACAGTCATAAATTCAGCCCTAAACCCTCTCCCATAACTCATCAATTGACACCACAATACATTTCAACTCTCATTTTATAGATAGTATAGCATCTCTAACCAAGGATTCTCCGACATCTAATCCTAACCATGCCCAACAGTCATGTATCACCACAGTCACTTTCGCCTTCATGCCTGTGCTTACATCCTACATAAAACTACTCTTAAACAAACTCAAACCATGCTGTACTTCAATATCTTAAAACAGCAACCAATAACATTGCCTATCCAGTCGCAATCCAGGAATCCCACATTCCCTTTCTCTGGAAAAAGTCACACATTATCCGTCTGCACAAAAGGAGGAAATTCCACAGATATGAATAACTTTAGACCTATAGCAATTTTATCCCCCCCAACTACTTGAAAAATGTATTCAAAAACAATTGCTAGACTATATTCCACATGAAGAACTCTTATCCCCTGCACAACATGGCTTCTGTCCTTCCCATAATACTAGCACTGCCCTACTAACTGATGTAGATATTGTCAATAATGCTTGCAATAATGGCAGTCTTGTCTCCATATTATCTGTAGACTGTCTAAAGCTTTCGACACAATTTGTCACAGCAAATGTCTACTTTAAATGCCCTCATTAGTTCTTTCTCAGCTCACCCTTTTATGGTTGAAAAGCTACCTATCCAACAACAGTCAGTAAATTAGCACTCCACCCTCTCTCCATACCTCGCAGTCACCACCAGTGTACCACAAGGCTCTATCTTGGTCTCCTCCTCTTTGACATTCTCACTAACACCCTCTACATATCCACACTACAGGTACAGTACACAGATAACCAAGCACTCATTTTCACATCTGACAACATGGCTCACCTCCAGAAAATTTCTCAGGAAGCTTTATCAGCAAATGAAACATGGCTTTGTAACTCACAACTCATGTCCAACCCTAAAAAATGAAATTGCTACCTTCCCCCCCAAATACCTCTCCTATGAAAAAACAAAATTTGAAGTCCTTTCATTTAATAATACAACCACTGAATTCACTTCTTATAGCAAATTATTAGGGATGATAATCTTAAATTCGGCTTGTATATACAAAATTGCATAAGAAAAACTCATTAAAAACTAGTGATGCTTGACAGAGCCAAAAGCTTTCTCAGTGATGCAACAAAAGCACTTGCCACTACTTATCTCTTCCCCACACTTCCTTATGGCACTCCTATCTTTACTAACCTTCATGCACCACAAAAATCAAAACAAACTATGTTATAACAAAGTTTCTAAATTTGAAGCTCATACCCCTTTCAGAGCCCACCACTGTATAGCTCAAAAAAGCCTTAATGGTTAGAACGACCCCATCATGTAACATATACACAGCTTCTTACCACCTATAAAATTATCCAGAATCTATCTGCTTGTACAACACTAAATAATATTCTACACAACTATGTTCCTCGTCAGCCATTACAATTCAATGACCAAAAACCACTGTCTGTCCAAAAACCTATCAGATCTGCAGGGCATTGTCTGTATTCATAGCATGTTGCTAATCTCCCTCCCATCCTTCAAAGCCATTCCAAAAAAGACTTCCTAACCAAAACTGGGCTCTGTTTTTGCTCAGCATTTCCTTACTCTCCCTTCTTCTCTCACTTCTTCACTTCTATCAATTTCTCTTCCTCTGGCTTTCTCTCTAAATATACCGTACACCTGCTTTTCTCTCTTCACATTGAAATCCCTGTTTATATAATAGTAACTTATTTTTAATTTCTCTATAAACTGACTTAAATTTCTCTATTAAGTCATTCTAATACAGCTTGTATCTATTCTTAACCAATATTTTCATATCATGTCTAATTTGGTATAATTATTTAAATTGTTTCTCTTTTTTAATTATTTTTAAAGACTGCAAAATTACTGTTCTTAAATGTTTTTTATACTTTGGAGCTTTCCTCCCCAGGCATCTGCTGAAATTGGACTCCTACCTAGATGGACTTTCCGGGTAATCAAATTTCAATAAATAAATAAATAAATAAATAAATAAATAAATAAATAAATAAATAAATATGATAGCTCATTTCTCTGAGGTTCTAGAGATAAAGTGCAGCCACACTGCAACAAGAAAAACACACCTGGTTTGCGTGGACAATGGCATTTCATCTGTAAAGCTGTTCCACTTCATCAAGTGTAATGCAAAGTGTATAATATATAATATACAATGAATCTGCAGGCCACTCAAGTAGTAGCCATGACTCCCACATCTGGCACACATGCAAATTATAATAATGACTTGTGTGAGGCAAACATCTACAAGGGCATCTTAGTGCAGATGCCCTGTATGCTCTGGAGCTATGGCCAATGATACCAATTAGAAACCCGCAGACCATGGGACAGAATGCCTATAATAGCACTCTGTCATAGACTCTGGTCATTGCTGGGTGTGTGTTCATCCTGCTAAAAGCCAGTTTCTGCTCTCTGGGTGTATCTGGTGGTACAATCCACTATGACCCTACTGCATGCAGTAAGAATGTTGCAGTCTGTGCAATGTTAAACAACAGCATGATAAACAAAATATCACAAGGCAAAGACACTCTGGATTAGGGAGCACCAGACTCAGTGGTAGAAGATGTGCTTGCTGATGAATCTCTGAAGGAGCTGACTACAGAAGATGAGATTGACGTGTGTGCAGGATACTCTGACACTGGATAAGAGGCAGCATCTGGTTCTTAACTATTGGCCAGAATAAGCTACTTCCCCAGAATCTCCAACAAGTAAGGGATGAGGGGAAACCATTGAGGGTATATGAACACTCCAGAGGAAATAGTACCACCCTTGATGACTTCTGAATACAAGTCCATGTTGCATACCTTTGCCCTGTGTTGGCTGGCACCCCCCCCCCCCCAGACATAGCCCACAGTAGTAGACTCATAGCAATGTACAGTCTCCAGCAGTATAATATACATTTCACATACATAACCTTCACAAGCAGGTCATCCAGGCACTACTGCCACAGCCATGACTGTAATTATCAGCCAGTTGGATACCTCCTAACACTGATATATCAGCAGTCTTTGGGTGGAACTCTTATTCCTTACCCCACAGGGTGAACTGTTGCACCTGAGGAGTATACCAGATGGACCTCTCATAACTTGTAGTGAACCTGTGACATCACTTACCCTCCACATACCCTGTCAGGGCAGTAGACCTTACCCCTGTGTGCAGTAGCCCAGACAATGGCAACACTGTGGCCATTCATACCTAGTGATCTCGCCAACTACAGTGCCATACCAGCAAGAATGTCATGAAAAATAAAACTAGTAAAATTGTAATCTTACAGCATACCTGAGTAGAATACTAGTACCCACTCACTTACCTTTTTATAAGACTGATTTAACTGCAGTAATCATAACTAAATATTAGGCTAACTAGCCTGAAGGACTATTTAAAGTCTTGCCAATAACCTGTGTCGAGAATCAAACCCTGTACCTTGTATCTAAGAGGTGAAGACCTTAATTATTATCTTACACCCACCCCCACTCAGTGCTGCCAGACAGGTTGTTATGTGACAATCTTCTGAAGTGTGATGAGGCCCACAGTAGATGCGGCTTCTCTTCTTGCACACTTTCAAAGCTTTGATAATAGTTGCACTAATAAGCCTCATTCAAATGAAGTTCTAGAACTGCACATTTAACTCATTGCTCAATTAATCAGTTCCATGCTAACAAACTTGATCATTTTTGTGAACTGCATGAGCACCTGTGAAGTGCAGAGAGCATGTACAGATGGGTCAATGACGTTGTCAGGGACATGAAAAAACTTATGACAATTATATAACATGTAGTGGAACAAAAAAGTAAAAGTATTAAAAAATGTAGCCTCAGTGATCCCTGTAAAATGTTTCCAGGCCTTTCCTCACACCCTAAAATCATGATGGCACATTATGCATTTTCACTCTATGTAATTGTGACACTACAACTGTCCAAGCTACATAGTGGCCAAATTTTACTCACCACATGTTGACACTATTAACATGCGAGACTGTGACAGGGTGACCTGTTGAATGGCTGACTTCTAATGGCACTGATGTTGGCAGAACTCCCAGGCTGTACTCTAATGAAAACAAGAGCTTTCTTCTCCAGCTTTATTGTTACCATCAGGTGTGCCTGACTGGGACTCTAATGAGGGCCCCCATTATAAAGTAAACACCTGGTGCTGTCTTGCCAGGGTTGTTTCTGATACCATTGGTATAGCCCACTCTTGTGAATAGTACTAACATCATGTCAGTGATCTGAGGAGGTTCCATTCTGACCTTAAGGACCTTTGAGAAGAACAGGTCAGAGAGAGGGCTCCTGAGATGTATTGTAAGTATGCAACGTTGACCACTGCCATGTTATTTCCCTTACAGGTAAATGATTCCTTACTGGACATTCAATTGATGCCTGCTGTATTCTTTTGTCCTTGCTATTCAGTCCAGGAGGACTAGTACACTTACACGATGAACCACAGGAGAATGGAATGGTTCTCCATTTGAAGAGGACAGTAAAGTAAAATTTCATGGCCTGTTATGACGTATTTTGTTATAGTAATGCAGCTTAGCTGTGTCCACTTCCACAGTTTGTATAGTTATCTGTGGAGCTCATTTGTCTGTCCAGTAAGACAACCTCTGCACATATATATTGCTTTGTACACCCACATGCAAAATATAAATGTTCACAGTGAGAATTACTTGTCTGCAGTGAAATGACCATCTCACTCTCTCTCTCTCTCTTCCCTCAGTGCATACCAAATATGCCTTGGTGCCTGGCATGCAAGGTGAATGCTAAATCCTTAGGATATTCATACTGGCCTAGTCTGGGTATACATCAAACATGGGGGAGTGTTGGACTGGAGTCTGAGGATGGGGGAGTAATTTGGGGATAATGAGGTGAGGTACCAGGTGTACATCACCTGCATAGCTAAGAAGGGGCTGTGGTGGTTAGGGTGGGGTTTTCTATACTTGCTCAAGTTGCTTTCTGCGTTGCATGGTTGGGTAGGGCCCTTGGTGACATTTTGTTAGTGTATGACTCCACTATATACTTCTGTCCTTTATAACTTTACCAAAGATACAACTCTCCTTGGTGCATGCAAATAACCTTGCAATTTTTACATAGCACTTCCTGATAGTTTTGTCTGTTTGACATAACTGCTTCTCTGAAATAACAGTTGCAATTACATCCAAATCTTACTGAACACTGCAGAAGTAAAAAAAAGAAACAGGATGTGTACTGACAAGAATGAACGGTATTTTATGGTAATTAATGACAGTCAAATACTGGGATACTGATATGGCTATGTGTGTGGGGAACATGTTTGTTACTTTTCCTAAGGCTTCATTTGACCATGATCTGCCTCTGGTCCTTCCTCTATCTGAATGTCTATTATTCCAATATCCACCCAGCTTTGAGTCAATGGCTCATCTTTTGGTCTTTGGGTTTTATGTTATGCCCCTGATTTCACATCACTGTCCTGTTTCTATTTTCTGCCTTCCCCTTACATACTTCCCCATCTACTCTTTTGAAAAAAAAAGAGAATGGGAGACTGTCCCACAAGAAAGATTATACTCTTCCACTGCTTCCACACTCCCACTCTTACCTTCTCTGTGTCATGATGTACATTCCTTTGCTTGCTCAAACTCTTTTACCCAACCTTCCCCTACAGCCATTTTCTCCCCATTTAATTAATTAAAACCATAAATAAACATTGCTAGGGGTAACCTATTGTAGCTTCCTGACATTCTGATAGTGTCATGACATAGCACATATGCACAGCCTTAGGCTGATACATTCCACTTGCTCACTACTTGTTTTCACAATTTTCCTGGTTGGAATTACAGGAATCATTGTCTCAGCACTTAACCTATTATTTCAGGAAGTTGATTTCTTAAGTAGGGGTAGTTTAAACCACAAGTTTCCTGACAATTATTTTATAGTGACCTTTGTACTGTATTGTATGTTTTAGAATCTCTGTGGTAGCCTTAGTGAGACTGCAGAAGGCATATTTCAGAATACTGTGATGGCTGACTTAATGATTAAAATAAACACAAGGCAAATTGTATCTGCACTGCATTATAGGAGAGTTTTCATCTAGTTACTATGTAAAGACTTTCCCATGGATTTACTAAGGAAGTGGCCGTTTAGGAGCAGGACGGCAGCGCACCATGCATATTAATGAAGACGCGTTGCCTTAGCTCCAAAGCTTACACAGAGCAAGTAAGAGTGCAGGGGGCATGTCTGAAAGCAGAGATCTCAAAATACACACGTCCCTGAAATGAAGAACAGCAGAAAGGCCAAAAGAATGAGCAAGACCGGTCATAGATGTCCGCCTACCCCCAGCAACATCCCCCAAAGTGTACAACAGCAATAGCAAATACAAACAAAATAAACATACCATTTTTTTTTATGAATACGATTAAATCTAACCATAGGTGCACGGGTTTGCCCATCGCTTAGCTATGATTAATGCAGATTAAATGGCAGAAGATGATAACAAGGAAGATATATGCAAATGAAGCAGTATAGCAATAGTGTAGTGGGCAGAGCATTCACCTTACGAGCAGGCATTCCCGGCTCTAGTCCCACTGCAACACATTCCATTTTCCATGTCAAATCACATTATGACCAATATTTTAGTTGCATAACCTGCTAAATAACATATATTTGTGAACTGGAGTACAGCATTAAATGCAGATGTGAGGTGTCAGTGTCAAAATGTTGCAAAGTCCACAGATAATCACATGTGCCTCATACAGTATATGTACACAGGAATCATGGATACAAATGGAAGGTATAATGTGTAATGAATGATAACTCCATACAGCTTCCAAATCCCCCAACTTCCCAAGAACCATTAGGCATTACTCTCTAAATTAGTGCAGTGGTAAGTGGGAGTAAGCAAGTGCAAGCTGTATTAAGCAGTAGTAAGTGGGAGTAAGCATATGTAAGCACTAGAAAGTGGGTTTAAGCCCGTTTACGAGGGTGTAAGCAATGTGCACACAGGTTAAGCAATATTGAAGCTAACTCTCTGTAAGCATATTTCATCGAAGGTTAGCATAGCTAACCTTCATGCAAACCTGCGCAAACCCACTTACAAATGCTTAAAAGTGCCTTAATCACTCTGTATCCAACAGCCGCTGTTCTGCCCAGCTACAAAATGAACAGCCTTGCAGGTCTTGAACCCAGGACCCTATACACGATAGTCACATTAGTTAAACACCAAGCCATCACAGCAGTACATAAGACTATCACCAAACAAATCTTCACTATAGTAAAATCAAACTGAACATGTGAAAGGAATCAGTATACAGTCATATGTTCTATAACCTACTGTGTCTTTCGGCTTTTCCCGATTAGGGGTCGCCACAGCGGAACTTCGGTCCGCTAATGATTGGTAGTTGATTTTTACGTGCCAAGTTACCAGCTCTGACACACAACCTTCAACGAAGGTACGCCCATTCACGCATGTCTCCACGCAGAAGACGCTCTAACTGAGAATCGAACCGGACAGCGTCTTACTGTGAGGTGACAATGCTACCGCAGCACCACCACCCTACTACATAACATAAATATGTGAACTGCAGTACTGAAGTAAGACCAGATGTGAGGTGTAAATGTAATAGAGTGCTGAAGTCCCCTACTAAAAACAAGGACCCCATACAGTGTACGTACACGTGAATCATGGATACCAGACATATATATATATATATATATATATATATATATATATATATATATATATATATATATATATATAAGATGTAATGAATAATAAATCAATGCCAAAAAGCAAATATAATGTAAATTCAATTTTAAGCAATATTAAGCATGGCACAAGCCAGCTTAGGAGGTGTAAGCAATGTTTAGACCAGCTAACTTGATGTGCTCAGTTGTATACCCCTTTAAACAATACCAGCCTTAGGTAAGCAGGTTTGCCCATAGCTTAGCCTTTTCAAAACTGGCCAATCACGGCAAAGTGCAGGAATTCACCCCTGCTTAAACCCAACAGGTGGGAATACAGCTCAGAACTAGTTGCAGCTTCCCCTTGCAGGCACCATGGCAGAAAGGGGAGAGGGAGTGTGCTTCTGGCCGTAGTGCTGGGTCATCCAGGAGTGCAGAGTCTTGACAGGACTCCTTGTCAAAGACCATGAGCAGAGACTGCTGTGCTGCAGGGCCAGTACCAGGGTTCCCAATATAAAGAGGAAGCCTGGGACCGTCTCGCTCGCAACCTCACCAGTGCCACTGGCATACCCCGAACTGTTGAGCAGGTCAGGCATCACTATGCTGACCTGAAGCGGGTGAAAGGGGGATCGCTTGGATCAATGGATCCAAGAAGCTAGGATGACAGGGGAGGTCCCAGCAGTATGTAACTATCACTCTACTACCTGTTTAATAATTGCCAGCTCATGTATATTATGGATAGGTATGGCTAAATATTCCTCTTATGTCCTTCACAGCGGCAAGTGAGCGGGCCGCAAACCAGGAAGCCCATGGCTGTCGCCTGGAGAGGTTGCAATGTGAGGCAGGTTAGTAATACTCTTGCATGTACTGTCATAGGAAATAAATCTAAAAGTATTAGTAAATTAATTGCCAGTATAAAACCTGTATTGTTTAAGGCAAGTACTGCATACACCGGAGAATATGGCAGGAAGAGTCTCATATAGTTTGTATGTAAATAAAAGCATAACAGCCTGACAATAAAGGTCTAACTGTTGGACTGCATGTGTATACTCTGGTATCATATGGAAATGTAGATTTGCAATCACTTAATAGTACTTTTGTATTAAGCACTGTTACCCACACTGTGCAACATAAATAGAATGTGTAGGAATGTTTGTATATGACTAGTGTGATCCCCAGAGGTAACTCAGTACAACTGAGAGACACATAGACGGAAAATAGTGAAAAGGCAAACAACAAAATCCAAATACCACATGCAACTGAGATTTGAACTGTTGTATTTTTAACACACACAGCCATGGTTCGAATCCTGGGAGTGGTAGTAGTCTGCATACAGAATCATACCCCACAACTGTACAGATATGTCCAAAATGTCCAGTAAATTGGCCCATACCTGCTACCTGTCACTCTGTCCCCCTGAGAAATCAGTGGGATGATCCCAGACATATAGGCAGCAAACAGGAACTACAACTGATTGTCACACATCTATGAGAACAAAGCTGGCACACTAGCAACTACCCAAAATCTTATTAGAGTAATAAGCCATGTATGTCGCATTTACATCCCCATGTTGTCAAGCTGTGACCAGAGTGTGTACAGTAACAGATTGAGATGCATGTGCATAATAGTAATGTGGAATCTGGTACTGTGTGTGGCAACATTCAGGTGGTGCTAACAAACATTGCTCCCACAAGTCTGTCAGATACGAACACTGTCCCCAGAAATAAAAGAATGATACCCTGTACTGGTACTGTTTACTTTGGTATTGTATGGCATTGTGACTGATGCAGTTGCTCTGAATAATAATGTACTACTCATCACTGTCACCCACACTGTGCTACATAATATAACTGTCTAGGAAATCCTTTATAAGAGTGTTGTAATACAAGGTCAGAATGTAAAACCACAGAATTATAAGACAAAAAGCAGATAGGAGATATACAGCAATATCTATATAGCACACACAACTGTGATATACAATGTTTTAGTTTTAGCAGACAAAGCCATGGTCTGAAACCTGGGAGTGGAAGTAGGCTGCATACAGAACAGTATCCCACAACTGTACAGATAAGTCCAGAATGTCCAGTATATGGGCCCATATCTGCTGCCTGTCACCCTGTCCCCCTGGGAAGTCAGTGGGATACCCCCAGATGTTTAGACAGCAAACAGGAGATACAACTAATTGTTATACATCTATGAGAACAAACATGTCACTCTAGCAACTCCCAAAACTATTTTTTTATTTATTTTATATCTGTTTACCAGGAGTGCCCACTGGGCCGGAGTGAGCCCATTTTCAGTGGAGGCCTGGGGAGAAAAGCTCCAACTAGACATTTATTAAATAAATAATCAAAACATATATTTCTTTACAACAAAATAAACAGAAAAATAATTTTCTTTACACAGGTTCATATATACAGTTAGTTTACAGGACCATACAGCAGGTTCAGGCATATTGTTAGATTAACAGAATGAGGCTAAGGAATATAACATGATTAAAGCAAATAAAATAAATGCAGGTGTTGTGAATTTTTGAAGTTATACCAGTAATGACAGACTATGAAATAGTTACCTAAATGAGTATCATAACAGCCTGGCAGACATAGCAGGGGAAAAACAGTTATAAGAGGTATGGTTATAATTTTGCTAATAGGACAGTATGGAAGGGATCAGGTAATGTGGGGTGTGGAGCAGGAGCATTTCCACAGGGTAACTAAATGTGAATGGAGGCCATCTTTGAAGGTTCTGGCAGTACTGGTGGCTCTGAGTGATGTAGAGAGTGAGTTCCAGAGTTTAGCAACACAGAAAGAGTAGAGTGCGTGTCTGGCAGGGAGTGCAGGTTTTTGGACGAGTAATAAGGGTGGTGCTGCGGAAGCATTGTCGCCTCATAGCAAGACATTGTCCCGTTCGATTCTCAGCTAGAGCGTCTTCTGTGTGGAGGCATACGTGAATGGGTCGTGCCTTCGTTGAAGGTTGTGCATCAGGGCTGGTAACCCGGTACGTAAAAATCCACTACCAATCATTAGCGGACCAGAGTTCCGCTGTGGCGACCCCTAACCGGGAAAAGCCGAAAGACACAAACAAACAAATAAGGTTTCATTTTGTGATCTAAGTGGCCTGTTTGGATGGTATTAAGTTAAGGTAGAGTGCTAGACAGTCATGGTGTTTATAGATAATTTTATGGGCTATTAAGAGTTGGTGAGTGAGGTATTGAAGTAGCTCAAGCTATTTGAGTGTTTGCAGTGAGGAACAGTGATGGGAAGAGTAGGTGGCATTAGGAGGAACATTGATGGGAAGAGTAGGTGGCATTAGGAGGAACAGTGATGGGAAGAGTAGGTGGCATTAGGAGGAACAGTGATGGGAAGAGTAGGTGGCATTAGGAGGAACAGTGATGGGAAGAGTAGGAGGCATTAGTTGCAAACTTTGCTACTTTGTTATAACAGGTTTCCATTTTATTTTTTAGGGCTGTGAAAATGTTATTGAGGAGGGGGGCGTCATATAGTAAAGAGGGTAGTAGAAAGGTAGTGGCAAGGGTTTTTTGGTAGTGGGGTTGAGGAAGTGTTTATGCCTATAGTGGGTTCCTAGCTTCTGATGGGCCCTTTTTATGTTATTGTGGATGTGCTGGTCGAATATTAGGCTTTCATTTATGATAATAGCCTAGCAGTTTTGTGTGTGTGACGATTTCTAGGGTGGTTTTGTTTAATGTGTAGATGTTGAAGTCTGGTTTATTTATAGTAGTGTTTTTTTGGGGGGAGAAGAGAAGAAGTTTAGTTTTGTTTGGATCGAGTGTGAGATGATTGTTAGTCATCCAGCATAATACAGAGCAGAATGCTTGTTGTGTGTATGAGAGTAGTTCAGGTGTGGTTTTGCAGGAGGAAATTATAGTTGAGTTGTTAGGGACACAAGAGTGAAAGTCGTTAATAAAAATACTGAAAAGCAGGGGGCCTAATATGGATCCTTGAGGAACTCCTGTAGGGGTGTCAAGGAATGGTGAGGTAGATTCGAGCCATCTAGTGGATTGTTTTATATTGGATAGGTAGTTGGAAAACCAGAGCAGAGTTACTGGGGACAGGTTCAGAGCTGAAAGCTTGGAGAACAGTAGGGAGTGAGAAATGGTATCAAATGCTTTTGACAGATCCAGGAAGAGAGAAGAGGCAGAATTCCCTTCATTACGTGCTTGATTAACAGTATTTTTAAAGAATAGCAGGTATCACTGATCACTGTCACCCACACTGTGCTATATAATATAACTGTGTAGGAAATCCTGTATAAGAGTGTTGTAAGTTAGTAAAGGCTGAAGAGGGAAATAGTCTAGATATGTCCCGGTTCACCTGCATGTGGTCAAGATATGGCCACAGTCTGTGCGAAAAGTGATGGACAGGTATGTGCACATCAACCTTGAATCTGTGAGTATGTGTAGAAACAGTTAGTGTTAACAAACATTTCCTCCACAGGTATACCAGGTAAGAGGTGTATACTGCAGGTAAAACAGTTCATGTATTAAGATGACAATAGCCATATCACTGTCCAAACTAAGGCAATAGGGTAGTGTATTAATACTTGTAAGGTAGAGATAACAGCACTGACTAGGGAAGTAGTGAGAACTACAGGAATATACCAGTTGTTAATTGACATCTTTCTCCCCCTCACCATATCTCTAACAATACACTTCATACCCACCACAACTGGTATGTGATGACTCCAATGTTATGTTGGGACACATGTCCAATTGTTTGATAATTATTTAAATCTGTTTCTATGTATGTGCTATGTTGAAATACTCCAACATTGGTGGCATGGTGCCTTCAACATACCTGCATGCTGTTGTTATTATCACTGTGGTCCCATATATACATGTGTTCCGTTTGCTATGTAACTGTTCCGTACCTGGTGTCTGGGTTAATGGGAATATATATGCATGCTATTATACCTAACCCTGGAATGTGTTGTCTATTACTAACCCACATGTGTTGATATACCATAAACACCATAGCACGTATGGGAATGTAGGTCCCAGCAGACCCAGCTGTCCCACCTCAGCTGGCGTGGCACCGGGCACCAGCACATCTGGGGCCCAACCCAGGACCTCCTCGTCCATTGGTCCTG
The DNA here is from genome assembly GCF_019279795.1 of Protopterus annectens. NCBI lineage: Eukaryota > Metazoa > Chordata > Ceratodontiformes > Protopteridae > Protopterus > Protopterus annectens. Next base: position 653,097,496 of record NC_056751.1, read on the forward strand.
CACCACCTTTTGGTGGAACCACCTCAGGGGATGGGGCTCACTCCCCCCCTGGGAGCAGGTGAGGACAGGAAGCTGTCACCCATCGCCAAGTCCAGGTCATGGTGTGTATACAGCTAGATAAGCAGTTTGAGGGCTGCATGTTGCGACTAGGGGGTCAGCCTAGCTTTCTGGCTCAGCCCCCAGCACAACCACCTTCGGGGTTATGAAGGTGCAGTAGTGACTGCCCATGGGTGAGGATGTCAGTACCGCTGTTTCCACTAGAGGGCTCATAGGCTTCTGATTTCCCAACACCCCTCCCCATCAAGGTGTTTACCCCCACGTGTCATATACAGCCTCTGCATGTGTCTTGTTTGTCTTGTCTTGTCTGTTAACCTACCCAACCTACCTCCCCAAATATACCTACTATCCCTCCCCAACATCCGACTCTCACCTGAAAAAAAAAGGCCATCTGTTCCCAAAAAAAATAATATTGCCCCATTAATAGCTGTCAATTTTGCACACGTGTCCACTGGACACATGTAATCTGGTCTAACTGGCTTCACAACATATTATTGTTGTCCTCAACCCTCTCTCAGGGGTTTGAGTGTCCAAACCTACCTCCAAATTCAGTGTATATGCACAGCTGCTGTTGTATAAGAAATAGGCAGATATGAACCTTCCCTACACCCTCCTGCACATCCCTAGCTATTTTCCCCACTGTCTTTCCCTCTTTGTGACCCTTTTTCACCACCTTCCCATCAACCCTTTTTTATTTTCTTTTAAAGAAACTAGCACGGGGGTAAGAGGGAATAAGCACTTTTAAGCATCAGTAGGTGAGTTTAAGCTTGTTTATGTGGGGTAAGCAATGCCTACACAGGTTAAGTAATTTAAAAGCTAATTGAGTACAAGAAACTGTAACGGGAAGATAGCAGTGCGTACCATCACACAAACCCACTTAGAGGTGCCTTAATCACTCTGTATCCAATGGCCCGTGTTCTGCCCAGCAACAAAATGAACAGCCCTTGCAGGTATTAAACCCAGGAGCCTGTACACTTTACGCACAACACATAACCACTACGCCATGACCACTGTGAAGACAGCTGTTGTTTTACCAATATATCTGTCAATACACATATTCAGTAGTACTGAACAATTGCCTTTACATCCACAATTGTGGAGTACTTGTTATTAATATGACTATTGCATCACATATGTCATTTTATCATAATGTACACATAGCAGATACATATGGTGAGATGCATCTGTGAGGGTATACAAAACCGTGAGGTTTACACATGACAGGAATATGAATATATACATATAATAGGTCGATACATGTCTACATGTACATACACATGTATACTCATACATATGTCTGTATACACATCTGTATAGTGCAACATATATATGGCCATGTGTACATCTCGTCGTATGTACATATATATATATATATATATATATATATATATATATGTATATATAGATAGATATATGTATGTATAGCTATATATGTATGCACATCCTATGTGTACAGATATTCCTATTTATGTGGATATATATGTAGATCTCTATAACTATATGTGCATACATATCTATTCTGATATACCTATTACTGTCAATATATATGTAGATATCCATACGTATATGTGCACATGTATCTCTATCTTTATATGTGTACATATATATTGCTCTGTATATGTATATATCTGAGTGTTTATATGTATACATATGTGCATATACATATCCATCTATGTATGTCGATATGTCTATGTGTATATATCTATTAGATATATGGATAACTATATATACATATATGTCCACCATGTGTCCTGAACATGGAGTGGAGCCCTACCTCAGCCCCAATAGTCCCAACCTCTTAGTGCAAGGGGATATCAAGTATGTATTGTAGGTATATTTGTAGACTATTGCTACTGTAATAGGGATTATCTTCACAGACATGTTGTGTGTGGGAGGTCACATCTGCTTTTAACATGTGCGCCATTGGCTACTGACAGACATTCTAAGGACATCATAATACAGTGCCGCCACTAGCACAGTAATGATCATGTGGACTAGAGCCGAGAGATGGCCAATATATGTGGGCAGTCTGACACACTCTGGTCAGTCCAGAGATATGCACAGAAACCCTTAGTGCAAGACATGTGGACCAAGCCTGACAATGTGGATGTTTACAGCCATGTAGATGGGTATATCACGTAAATACTGGTATACATTTGCCCCCATAGGTTATGCATTCACACACCCCTGTCTGTCCTGACACATAATAACCACTGGTACAGAGGTGCCATGGCCACATACTACCCACTAGTTAGTGACATACATCTGTACAGCATCCCACTGCTTTGTCTGACATACATGACTGTTATGGTGGCCCAGCAGCAGTACATCTGGCAAGTATCTGGACATAACATCTCACTGGGTAAGTGCACTAAGCTGCTAGGCATGTAACAAAGCACTGTGCAGGCTACAGGCAGACTGCCACAACACTGGCCTACATTTCCTATGGGGGAATACACATGTACCTGCATATATAGCAGGCTCTACAGGCATGTCACAGCACAGAGTAACACCTGTGCGAAAGTGCATAACCACAACCAATGTGAACACAGCCACAGCCACATATGGTAAGCTAGCGTAATATTACAGTATATGGACTATCTGATCAACACCATCCTTATATGTGGCACTCACACATAACCCTACATATACTGGGCTGCTACACAGTGTGGTCCTGTGCCTGTCTGTGGTATGGGATATGTGTGTGTCTGGCCCTACAAACATGTAAGCCAATAGGGTAACACACTGGAGTACAGCATGTAACATCAGACAGAACAGGACCAAGAACAATGGCATCTACCACAGTCTGTACACAGGCCAAGGTACATATTCACAATACACATGCTTTTGACAATCACCATAACAACACAGACCTCAGTACTGTACACACAATGGTTCTGAAACTCGAAAATGAAAATTTCAGGAGTCGGACGACCAGCACTTGTGAACAGCTTATGCTTAGGGCACCGCACAGCAAGAAAGACTGATGTAATGGCATCAGCTGCATGTTTTATACCCTTGACGACCTGATGTCATGGAAGAAGGGACAGCAACCAATGCAGGACCCAAGACTTTGTTAATCAGGCCGACTGAGGGCTACTGCAAGCAGATAACCCAAAAGTGATGACTGCAACAGTGAAACCTGAAAAATATCCACAGAATGTCCAGGTTATGTCCTCAAATATAACCTTGACTATACATAACATGTGTAGCAGTCTGATAACTCACTGGCTTGTTATCAGATATGATGTCAATAAATATGGTGTACAGAACATATGCACATCTTACTGCATGACATATGTACAAAGGTTGACAGAGTTGTGGCTGGGGGTACAAACACAGGTCCAATATTGACATGTTGCTATGATAACCTCATACATTTACTGTTGTAACAGGGTTTGTTGCAACATATGTCCTATGAGGGATATGAAGTCAGTAACTCTCATGGTTGTCACCATGTACTGACTGCAATCCTCACACTATGCTTCTGCAGTTCACAGATAGGTGCTATGTGGGTAACACAAGAAACAAAAGGCATCACACACTGTCCAGTCTGCAGATCACTCTACAGATGGCGATTTCCTCATAAACATATCAGTGATATGACAGGTATTAAAAGATGCAGGGCAGCCATATCCACACACACCCTGTTACATAAACATTACTCCAAATGCAGTACAGTAGCACCTATATTCTGTAGTCATGTCAGGCACATACCCCTCTTCTGTGCTGGCCTGTTTCCACAGTGTATGTTGTTAGAGGTAAATCCGCAATCCATCTGTGATGCTGCTTGCTAAACAACGGATATAGGTCCTGCTTCCAGTGAATGAAAAGGCCCAACACCAGCATGATGTTCCTAGATATTGGAGTGTGTTTCCATGCAATTGGCTATGGGAATGTTACCACAGCTGTTCCACATGCAATTAGCTAGAAGAGGGCTGCAATTCATGCAGAGACCATAAGCTGATCATGAGCATCACTTACAATACACATGCTGCTGCCTAAGCAAAGCAGGTGTAGGTCTCTACATTCACCAGAGAGGGAGTGAGAGAGGCAGACAGAGGCAAAGATAAGTCAGGGAGGGGTGGGGGAGTAAAACTTAAGCATTTTTGTGTCACACACCTACCAGTATAGGGTATCAAACCCCTGACTGACTATGTATTGCTATCACATGTCTATGCGGTTATTGGATGTGCCACATAGGTTACATGTTGAGGAGCCCTCCAAATGTATATATGTGATGGTGAGTGACATCTGCAACAGTGATATGGTAGCTATATGGTAGGTGTAGTACACATGCCTGTCTGCACGAACAGGTGTCAAAGTCAACACAGCCACACTGTCTCAGGGACCCAACACATTGACACACATGGCAGGGTCAGGAATACAACTCCTCAGTAGTTAGATTGCCACAATACAGTACTGTGCAGGTATCACATGCAACACAGTGGTTATCCAGAGATCAAATGGACAAAGAGCATGTGAAGGTGTCTGATATCAGACAGCATGCTTCAGTATGCCAATGGGGGTTGTAGTGAATGTGAACGTGGTCATAGGCATCATACACCACACACACACAGACACAGGGTGCCAGTACTGACATGCATGGGTGCATTGCTTCACGGGTGTGTTGTGGTTGACTGTGCCACAAGGCTAGGTGATGGGTATACCTTGGCATCAGGTCACATGACAACGGTCTGCAGTGTGGCTCAGGGGTGTAGTGTTTGGATTGGCCCACACAGGTGGGTATTGTATTCACCATCCAGACACCTGGGTAACTATTGTGTGTGGCCATTGCTGTACATTACTTGCCATGTATGTGTTCCTTAGTCCATGACATGGGTGGTGTCTGGGATGTGCACACATCCCACATGCATGTACAGTGACATGTGGAACTGTACCTGGGGTGTCTGGTCCATGTTGTGCACACAGATTGCTATCATCAGATGTGCCAGTCCTGGCCTCATGTGGCAGGAACTGGTAATGGACAGCAGGTTTACCCTGCACCTACACTGATAGCATGCTACAGGTATTCCCTGGTGTCAGTGGCATCTGTCCATACAGGGCATGTGTTTATGGTATGGTATGTTCTTTGTGGGTCACATTTGATGGCACCACAGGTGTTGCTGGTGTCCAGTGGGGAACATATGGAAGGTGCACTGTCTGCATGTACATGCCTACTGGACTGAAGGACAGGGTGCCATGTCCTCTGTAGCCCACTGCAATCACACCATGGTTATTATCAGTGGGCAATATGCAGGGTACTACCAACATAGCGGTTGTTGCCTAGGCAAGTGTGTGTGTGTGTATGAGATATGGATTGAGAGTGTTCTTTGGGTAATACAAGGGTTGCTAACTTTGTTCGCCAGGCATTGATGTCACATGTAGGGGTATGGATTTGCACCCCAGCCTCTTGGCTATTTCACATCTGTTATCCATGTAAGGAGGACATTATGACATATACTAGGGCCACCATATAAGAAATTTGCAAAACCCGCTACACAATGAGTCCAGTTGTTACACACTCACAGCCACCTCCACACAGGATATCAATGACAAACACAGACACAAACAGAGAAACACAGGCACACACACACACACACACACACACACACACACACACACACACACACACACACACCTGCCATGCCTGGGATTAGAACTCTTACCTAACTAGTTTATTACACTACAGCACAATGCATGGGATTAGAACTCATACCTAACTAGTTTATTACACTACAGCACTATGCAGTTATAGGATGCACCACGGAGATTACTGGAGTAATCCTTCACCATAGGTGTATTTCACAGTGATTGACATCAGCAGGTTTGCCAAAGTAAGACATTTGAATTGTAGTGAGCATGAGTAGCCTAAAAAGCAGTGCTCCATACACAGAGACACATTCACACAAACACACAGTTGCCATATTTGGGATTAGAACTCCTACCTAACTAGTTTATCACACTACAGAAGTATGGAGTTATACGACGCGCCATGGAGATTACTGGGCTACACTGCTCCCAAAGGTGTATTTTACAGTGAATGACATCAGCAGCCTTGCCAAAATAGGGCATTTGAATTGTATTGAGTGTGACTAGCCTAAATTGTATTGCTCCCTACACAGACAGGGACACACACACACACACACACACACACACACACACACACACACACACACACACACACACACACACACATACAGTTGCCATGTCTGGGATTAGAACTCCTACCTAACTAGTTTATCACCCTACAGCAGTACGCAGTTATAGGATGTGCCACAGAGATTACTGGGCTTCACCTTTCCCAAAGGTGTATTTCACAATGAATGGCATCAGCAGCATTGCCAAAGTAGGGCAATTGAATTGCAGTGAGTGTGACTAGCCTAAAAAGCATTGCTCTCTACACAGACACACACAAACACACACACACACACACACACACACACACACACACACACACACACACACACACACACACACACATACACACACAGTTGCCATGTCTGGGATTAGAACTCCTACCTAACTAGTTTATCACACTACAGCAGTACACACTTATAGGATGTGCTACAGAGATTACTGGTCTACACCTTTCCCTAAGGTGTATTTCAAAGTGGATGACCTCAGCAGGCTTGTCATAGTAGGCCTTTGGGGAGGGCAGTGTGTGTGCATGGGTCATAACCCATTCATCTAGAGGTTGACACACCACATACAGGCACACTCAGGGTTATATTCTGCAAGTATGTGTATACAGCTGCTAGATGACTACTTCCTTGTACAGTCATGTTGCACAGCTAGCACTTGCACCACATAGTCTGTAATGCTGACAGATACTGGTGGCTAATGTCTACAGTGAGTGACATTTACACCTCATGTGGTTGTAGCCATTTGGCTGTGTGCTGGGTGGGACAGGCCTCATAATGGATGGCTCCTTGTCACAGTCACTCTCTTCCACACATCTATGTCTGTCTACTTTTAGCTTATTATAGTGTGTTGTCCTTGGATATATGTCTGTATTCCTATCCACTGTGTGAGCTAAGCATGACTGGTGCCTACTGAGGACTATAAGCACTAACATCTGTGACTGCCAGATATGTATGGTCCACTGTTGTTTGCAAACATGGGCTTCATTTTTTTTAAGTGTGTGAGAATGCCCAGTATGCCCTTCTGTATTGAATGTGTGGATTGATTCCAGGTAGTTTGTAGTCCAGTGCAGACCTTTGTGTTGTACACCTACCGGTAGCAAACTGTTTCTGCAGGGTATCCGTTGATCATTTGACAATATGGGGACAAAATGTGCAGGGGATAGTGTGTACTGTAGGTGATTGTGTCTGTGCTGCTTTAGCTACATGGTACTGCTGTTATCAGAGATATTCAGAGGTGTACTGTTACACACTGTGATGTTTTCTGTCCTCGTGTACTGTCAGGTGGACATTCTTGCTCACAGTGATGTCTTGGGGGACAAGGGTGACTGCAGCTGTGTCCAGTATTGTGGGCAAATGCCTATATATTCATGGCAAGTTATGCCATTCTGGAGGGGGAGCTGCAGACACCTGCTGCTGGGTCTGTGTATCTGGTTCAGCACCTTGGTACAGTGCTGGCAGAGGATCCCATACTTATACATCCATCAACATGACAGTATGGCCTTATCTTGCTGTGGCAATACCCCACAGCTGTACAGATTCACACAGGTTACCCAGAGGCAGGGGCCATGAGTTAGGACATTACCCCTATTGTGGTGTACGGGCAGGTATGTAGCCACCCATTTATATGTTTGCAGCCAGGGATAGTGTGTGCACACAGCTGTGTGTCAGACCTTGCACATTCCATGCTGCCCATTCTCCCACCCCCCTGTTATTCTATCCTCTTCCATACATTATACATGCATTCTCTGATACTTTCCCTAAGGTTATCACTCCATTACAGCTATATTTTGGTGTTGGTCCACAGTTCATGCAGTGGGACATGGTGGACATGTTACTGTGGTTTGTCCACATGGCCCTGCATATGGCTTATGGGGAGTGTATTATGTTATTTGGGTGTCCATGACATAACATGCATTGGCAGTATGAGTGAGACACAGGCCTTTGGAAGAGGCCTGTGGGCCATTTGGTGTAGATGCGGGCCAGATGTGGCAGGCCATTGCATTCTGTCAGTCCTACGGTCTCAGACCACCATATAGTATATTCCCCTGGGGTGACAGGTTAGCTGTGCTAGTTGTCCATGCCAATACCTTCTATCAGTCTTGATCAGGTGGTATGGATGCTGGCAGGGTGCTACCTATGGCTAGGGAAACACCTGCATGGGACACCTGCACTGCATGCTACATTCTTTTGCTATTGCCATATACAGGTGGAGTCATATTGTTCACATTCCCAACAGCAGGGATACCACCAGGCAGGTACCTGTGGGTGGTATGTAGGTGAGCTGGGCGCATGTGTGCTATGGGCACTACTTGCATCTGACATGCAGATATGCATGGGGTATTACAGTTATGCTGGCATGTGCGGGTACCTCAGCTGTTTCACAATACATCAGTCCTACCTCCTTTGTGATCTGCAAGTGTTCGGGCAGACAGCACATTTATCCCCTACTAGAGGACCAGATAATGTGTTGCATACCTGTATGTACAATTCCAATGGTGTGTCCATTTCACAGTTACACAATATATACTGTATGTCTGGGGTACTTTCCCCTGTGTACTGCTTGTATATCTAGCCCAACACCCATGCCATGTGAATCTTTCAAATGGTGACACATATTACCACCATACATTTACAATGGCATACTGCTTGCATGTGTTATACTGATGGGAATTGTCTTTGGCACAGCAGTTGTGAGGACTTGGCCCTGTCATCAGCAGTAGTGAGCAATGGCCACCAGGTCTCACCTAAATATGCATACATGCTGGCCACTCTCACACAATATGAAACACACCAACCTAGCACAGACATACCTGCATATTGTGCAAATGCTACAATCTATCCTGCTACCATGGCCACCTCTGGACATCTGTGTTCCACTGGTATTATACCTACACATACATGTTACTACATTTCTACATAGGGTTGTGGGGGGGGACACACCTGACTGTTAAGATGTGTGTACATTGGATTGGGGGTGGTCACACCAGATCGTTACTACATTTCTAAATAGGTTTGGGGGGACACACCTAACTGTTACATTTCTAAGTAGGATTGGGGGGAAGCACACCTGATTGTTTATACATTTCTACACAGGATTGGGGGAGGGCAGCACACCTGACTGTTACTACATTTCTATGCAGGATTGGGGGAGGGGGGACACCTGTCTGTTTTTAAATTTCTACACAGAGGTTGGGAGGGGGCACACCTGACTGTTACTACATTTCTATGCTGGATTGAGGGAAGGGGCACACCTGTTTCTACATGTCTACACAGGAGTGGGGGGGGCACACCTGACTGTTTCTACATTTCTACACAGGATTGGGGGGCACACCTGACTGTTTCTACATTTCTACATATGATGGGGAGGGCACACCTGACACTTGTACACATTTGCCATGACTGTGCTGGTATGTCAGGTACTCCATTTCATTCTGTATTCTAACCTATGATGCTGACTAAAGGCATATCAGTGACTACAGGTCTTAGGATTGATTGACCTACATATTAGTTTCTGACTTCCTACCCTTCAGAACTAGCACCCCACTGCCTGACCTGATGTATTCTGTCTGTGTAGGCCTGGGGGGGTGAGGTTACCCATAGGCATCTTTCAGAGGCCATAGCACAGCCTTTGTTTGTGTTTGTCCACACCTGTCCTGCTGGAAGAGACTCCTGTTGGGTATGTGAAGTTCCATGACCGGCATGTGTGAGTCATATGGACACACGTGACCCAGCACATTTCCTGCAGTGGGTTTTGTCACCCTGTGTAGTACTGGCTACTATGGTGACACCAGTATTTGTTACAGATCTCATGGTGCCACTACAGGTGTCTACTATCTGCTGGCATACCATTCAGCCACCTGATTCACTTGCATGCTCACAGCCATACCATAGATTCAGGTAACAACACATACTACTCCATTCTGCAATTGGTAGGTTGAGTGACTTACCTTGTGCCAGTATTGAGGGTGGTGCTGCAGGGCTGCCTATGTCGGATGCACATAGTGCACTCCCTACACATGGTTGAGCACAGGTAGTGTCATGTTTGGCATCCCTTTTACTGTATGTATGAGTCAGAGGGAGGTGTCATTCCCTGGGCCCCTCCTGTGTCAGTGTATGTGCTATGCATTGCCTCTTTGCCAAGGCCAGGGTATACTGGGCATGCCTCCTTCTGCCTACTCGGGCAGGCTCAGGTTGGTCCTCCTCTGAGTCACTCTGTGCCTGTGCAGGCCTTGGCAATGGTGGGGGGGCTGTGTGGCCCTGTCCCATGCTGTTCCTGCTGCAGCTGTTTCTGCAGGATCATATTGTGTAGCATGGCACATGTGATGACAATTTGGTTACATGTAGCTGGTGAGTACTGCAAGGCTCCACTGGATGTGTCCAGGCACCAGAACTGTGGATTGAGCATCCCAAACACATGCTCTTATATAATTCTGGTCTGTGTGCGTGCCTCATTATGGAGTTCTTGTTCGGGTGTGTGCGCATTTCTGATGGGTATTTTCAGCCACGGCTCCAGTGCGTAACCAGCATCCCCCATTAGGTGACCATAAGGGATGTCCCCATTGGCAAATCTCTGGTACAGATGTGTCAGATGCCAGATGTGGGAATCATGATAGCTTCCAGGGCAGCCAGCATACACATTCATTATTATGCCCTGGGCATTGCACACGACCTGGCAGTTGATGGAGGGAAGCCCTTGTGGTTGATGTAGACCATATCCCACTCACTGGGTGGGCTTTGATGCATATGTGAGTGAGGTCTATAGCACCCACTACCTCAGAGTATTTTGCTATTTGGTGGAACAGTTGCATATTGCTGGCCAACGCCACACGGATGTTGGAGAAATATATGTGCTCACCGGCATGTGCTGACATGACATCCAGGAACTGGTGGAGTACCCTGGATGTTGATGCCTGTGAGATCCCCATCATATCCCCAGTTAGCCTTTGGAAGGTACCTGTAGCTAGTATTCTTAGGCCTACACATAACTTGGTATCCACTGGGATGGGTTCCCCTCTGTTAGTTGTGTGTGTCAGGCGTGGCCAGCACAGCTCAACAATTTGCTAAGAGGTCCCTGTCCACCCTATAGCACTCCACTATCAACAGCTCATGTAGCCCCTGACAGGTTACCCTGGGTTTATACACTCTTCTCCATCTCCTCACTGTTGGTTGTTCGACAGCATTCACATCCTCATCACCCTCAGCCTCTTCCACATGTTGTTGTATGATAGCTATTGCAGCCCCTACCATTTTGTTGATTTGTTTGTTAAAATTTCCTCACTTGAATACACTGGTGTTGTAGAGTATGGGAAAAAACAGAAGGAAAGGTGTTTGCATAGTTTATAGTAATGTTCTGGACTGGGCTGGTCTGCTGCAATTGGCTGATTCTGATACATTTCACCTGCCAGCTATGCTAGTTCTCCTAGATTACCTTCCTACTGCTGTTTTCACTTTCCATCGCCTTCCTAAGCCCGGAGGCGCACCACACAAACACAGTGCTCAAATGTGCATATAGCTGCTATTTACTGGTTTACTTTTTTTTTCTTTAAAACCTGGTGTGCGGCACACACACCTGCTCAGGCAATGTAAAAAGTGCTAGGCAGCCTCAGACATTCCCCCTTGCTTAGCTCTGCTAAGCTAGAGCAGACCCAAGCTGCAGGGCTCCAATCTGCTTACAGTATGTCTGACGCACACCCCTATGATGTCAGCTAACTCCCAGACTTGCACCAAGCTATTCCTGCTCTTACACCGTTGGGTGCTGACTAGGATGCAGGGGAAATCTGGGATTCAGTATCATTCCCCTCATGTGCATAAGATTGCCTGCTAATGCATAGTTACATGTCCCACACTGAGCCTCCCCCCTTAGCAACCACTACTCACTGGCCATGTTGTCTTCTGCCTGCCATTGAGTACAATGGCAAAATAGTGATTTTGGTTAGAATGCTTATTTTATGTCATTTTTCTTATTTTCCACACAATCCCATTTGCGCACCGCTGACCTATGCTTAAACAGCTGAGATCGGCTAAAAACACATAAAAGTTGAATCTTTTAATTTTTCTAAATGTTTTCCATGCCAATGGCCTTATAGTTGGTCATGGGCATGCTTTCTACATGATGTCCACCCTTTGTTTGGAGCTGTCATGGCTCCATTTTGTAATTTGCAGAAATGTACTCCATTACTGACAGAGTACATTTCTGCAGATTAGACTAGTCCTGCATGGCCAGTTTCCAGCTTTCTGGATCACAAATTCACCTCATTTGCATGGATTTCTCCTGCAAATGGGGTAATTTGCATACAGGGGTTGAGTCTGTGCAGGACTAGTGCAGGAGCGCTCATGCATGTCCCTACAGGTTATTCCTGGATTGCACAGCAGACATATTGCCTGCTGGAGCTCCTGCACTAGTCCTGCATGCTGTGCAGGACTTGCAGAATCTGGGGGTTTATCATACTATGGTACAAATAGTAGCAACATACTTAAATAAAATCATTTAAAAACATGACTGCATGTAGCTAATAAAATAGTATGGTGTCAAATAAAACGAGCAAAAGTTTGCAATTCTAAATAAATGTTTTAAAACTTTAGCTTTCAATGGACCCTTAAAATGTAATATTTTGTTAAAGTCTTTTTTCCTCTAAAATAGTGTCACTCTTTCCTCCTCTTAAACCTTATATGACATGGTAAAGGGCAAAAAGAAAAAAAAGTTTTTTTTTTTTTCATTTTCTTCCTATTTTTCCTTTATAAAAATATCATAGGAGCAACACTGGGCCACTGAATTCCTAAAAGGACTATCATTAAAAATGATATACTCAAAAGTAAATGTGACTCTTAAAATGTCAAAAATGCTCTTCCTATACTAAACAAGGAATACTGGATACTGATTACATCAACCAATGCCAGATATGAGGTAAAACTCACACCCAAGTGACTATGTTATGAAACTTAGAAACAATGCCCAGCACTATACAGAGATAATAACAAATTATACTGCATACTCAGACCAGAGGACATATACATTCAATAAGTGAGCAAATGCAACTTCATCTTCCCTCTTTCCACCAATATTCTTAAATTAAATATTCTCTCCGACACCTAACTCAAATCTCCCAAGAACAAGTCCTCAAGGTGCTATCAAAAGCCAAGAGCACTACATTTGTGGGCTCAGATAACATATCAAGCTGCCTACTGGTCAGCTTAAATTCTGGCTTGTTTGATTTCTCACAAAGCTACTCAATATCAGCCTCAAAACATGCTCCATGCCAGATGAAAAGAAGACTGCAACAGTGATTCCTTTGCATAAAGATGGGTCTGCAAGAGACCTGACTAATTACAAACCCATAAGCTAGACCGGTCTCATCTGTAAGGCTAAGGAAAAGATCATTATGTAATTAATAAATAAGGATATAAGTAGCCTGGCACCTCTCAATCCAACCAGTCGTGATTCATCATGGGCAAGGCCTGCCTATTTAACCTGACTGACCTCTTCTAAAAAGTTGCTAAAGCAATGGATGAGGACAAAACCATACAGAATGCATATCTAGGGGTCTATATTATGTTGTTGAATGAGCTGTTCATGTAACGCCCTTTCATCGACATGTAAACATCAAAGTACCAAAACTCCAAATGGCCACATCAGCAAATTTTATCCCAGGGGAAAAACTGCTTGGCTGTTGTTGTGAGTTTGCTATTTCCTCCACTGTAGTGTGATCATGGCATTGGTATATTTAGTTGTGGGGTCGGGGGCACAGTTGTTTTGTTTGTTGTTGGCCAAGCGATTTTTTTTCTCCCTGGGAAAAAATTTGCTGAAGTGTCCGTTTGGAGTTTTGGTACTTTGATGTTTACATGTCAATGATAGGGCGTTCGATGAACAGCCCTTTTGACAATGTAATATAGACCCCATATCTAGACCTCACAATGACAAATGACACCATCCCACACTGAGGTATGATAGATAAACTCTACTAGCTAAATGCCAATCCCTATGTAACTAATTGGATAGCAAACTGACTTACAAATAAAATGGAGGAAGTAAGAGTGCGAGACTCTATCTCCTCCAAAAGACCAGTCACTAGCAGTGTACCCCAGGGGTTAGTCAATGAGCCACTCCTCTTTGGCATTTACTTCTTAAAGGTCAAAACTAAAGTTAATACCAAGTTACAGGTGACTGCAAACTTGGTACTATCATAAACTCTCCAGAGGGTACCAAGATCCTCCAATATGGCCTGTCCCAAATAAATAGCTGGTGTTAAAACCATGGACTAAAACAAAATGTCAAAAAATGTGTCATCATATCCATTGACAAGCATGATTCTCCTTGTAGTTATCACATTGACAACACATGCCTGAAAACTGATCCTGTAGTTGGAGATCTGGAAAGATAAGTCAACAGTGAACAAAGACAAGTGTGCCACCTGTTGAGGTACAAAGGCTGTCACTTTACAAAGCTGTGAACTACACATTCTGGTAAATATTATTTTAGCTGTTTTACATATTCATGTATCATTCATGAAATTTTAATAAAGTGTCTTAAGACGTCCTTTCTTGTATTTATTAGCAGAATAATCTAAAAATTGCTACAAAGTGACTACTACAATGAAGGAACTTTGTCTGAAACAGCATTCTCACAGTTATGGTCTTCTTTTTTCCTAAATCAGTCCTTCACAAATGTGGTATTGCACAGAACAATAAAAATGAACTTGCTCTTGCTAAATAGAGATTCATGCAGAGGTTTTTCTGCAGTGCTGCACATTGTATTTACTTGCACTGCTGTATTCTTTCAGTCTTCCTTCAGGATTAGCGTTTTATAAGATGACAATGGGATTGCTTAAGCCATGATACCTCTAAGTAAAGGTAAAGTTCCAATGAAAATAATTGCAACTAGTAATTTCATATTATAGGCACTCATAGTCCACACACACACACACACACACACACACACACATATATATATATATATATATATATATATATATATATATATATATATATATATATATATATATATATATATATATATATATATATATATGGATCCCTATCATATAGGAACCTCATTTGACTGAAATGCATTTGACTGAAGCCATAAGACTGAAATTTCAAAAGACTGAAAAGTCACTTGACTGAAACCAATAACACTGAATTTCAACATACTAAATTGTAAATTGGACCATATAAAACCAGACTAGGTGAGGGACTATGCCCTCCACATCCCCAATGTGGGGGGCTGTGCCCCCCACACCCCCTAGCTATATATACTGACTCCAGGATTGTACTACAGTGGGGAAAAGGGCATATACCTTTCATGTACCTTACACTAGTCTACATGCTGCCACTACTATGCCCTTTTCCCTGCTGTAGTGCGATCCTGGAGTTAGTATATATAGTTAGGGGGTGTAGAGGACATATCCCCCCACCTAGTCTGGTTTTATATGGTCCAGTTTAAAATTTAGTATGCTGAAATTAAATATCATGGGTTTCATTCGTATGGGTTTCAGTCAAGTGACTTTTCAGTCTTTAGAAATTTTTTGAAATTTCAGTCTTATGGTCTCAGTCAAATGAGTTTCAGTCAAATGAGGTTTCTATATATATATATATACACACACACACACACACACACACACACACACACACACACACACACACACACACACACACACACAATATGTTTATCATAATATACACAGAAAATATATGCAGTACCATGGGAGCAAGGCTTTTTTTATAGCTCATTCTATGCTTTTTCATAAATTCCTGCTAAAAAATCTCAGCCATATCAACACTCTTAACATGTACAGCCTGGATATCACACATAAGGTCATTACACGGCATTCAAACAGCACTGCCTGTATTTTCAACTATTTTTATTTATTTATTTATTTATTTATTACACTTTAGCAAACAGGTGAGTGGGCTGGTTGCCAGACTCTTTTAAGCTATGACCAAAGGGGCAGACATTGAAATACAATTATAGAATTGAGCATATATTTACAGAAACTCAAGTTACATGGACAGCTCAGCACACCCTAGTTTAGAACCTGCACCTTATACCAGCTTCACTGGTCTGGAAACTTCTTCCCAAATCCAAACCAACAATCATTGTTCTCCTAGCCAATCATATCAAAATGGCAACTAAAGGAACTGCATAAATGGAGTCCATCCTGAGTGGTCATCTATATATGTTCCTGACTGCTGGGAAGCATCTATTTTCATCCCTCTCCATGGGTTGGGAATTGCCTGACATAGTTGCCACCTCATTGCTATCCTTTCACTTATATAAAACACAGGAGAAGTGTATTGAAATACAACTTATTGGTTACATGAATGATTTCTTCCTTGGATTTGACTCAATGTGGCTTCTATGCAGGCCATAGTTTAGACATTGCTTTATTTACATTTACAGGAGCATGTGTGCATTCAACTCTTTATAGAAGCATTATTGTGGCCATTATTCCTATAACTGTTGAAAGTGTATAATGCAGTCTTTCGTCCTATCCGTACTCAATGGCTAACAGATACATGTTAGAGCTAAGAAGCCATTGAATCATTCTGTAGCATGTGTGTGTGTGTGTGTGTGTGTGTGTGTGTGTGTGTGTGTGTGTGTGTGTGTGTATTATATATATATATATATATATATATATATATATATATATATATATATATATATATATATATATATATATATATATATCTGGTGCAGTTTCTAACGCATCTGTAGCATTTCTCCCTGGGCTTTCACTGAAAATTGGCTTTATTCCAAGTCGTACTTTCCCGGTAAACAAATGTTAAATAAATAAGAACATAGTATACTATACTAACATACATTGGGTACAGGGACCATGAAATGCCTTGCCACATTTTATTTATTTATTTTATTTTACATTTGTTGACAGGGATAGTCCGAATGGATACATGTTCATTTTCAGCGGATGCCCAAGGAGAAACGCTCCAAAGCTATACATATACAATGATTACAATGTCATATAGAACAGGAGTAATCATAACATAATACAAATATAACACATTTTACAGTCAAATTTATGGAAATATACCTCATTTTATAGTACAGTTAAATTTGTACAGTCTAACAGTCATCTAAACTGGCTTAACAAAGGTATTTGAGTACCACTTACAGGCATAGGATAGGTACACCAGTATGCATAAAGATTTAGTCAGGTTTGGAGCAGGGACATATCTACTGAGACTTGAAATTCTCCTTGAGAGCTATTTTAAATTGAGATAGGGTGGTATCCAGGGTAATGTTAGCAGGAAGGGAATTCCAAATTTTGCCAGCAGAGTTTGCAAACAGGGAGTCACCCTGGATTTGATGGTTTGCACTAACAGTCTATTAGATGACCGGAGTGATCTGGAGATAGAGTGGGAATAGATGGTGTTTTTCAGGGCAGGTGTATTATCTGGTTGGTTAAGTGCTTTGTTACATACCTTAAAGCAGACCCCTTTCAAGTACTTAATAGTACTCACCTCCCAAACTGAGCAAGGCTGTATATGAGAGCCCTGGTTTGAATTTGTGCATACCCATCCAGCATACCTCTCAACGGTACAGATTTTCACAGAATGTCCAGATTTATGCCTCAAATTTTTGGTCATTTTTACATAAAGTTGTAGTTTTCTGCAAATTAGTGGCAAATCATTAAAGACTGAAGTTGGAAAATAATGACAGACATTTCAGTTTCAAACTTCATACCCTTCAGAAAATTAATGCTAATGCAACACGTTATTCTATCAACTTTCCAAGTCTGTAAGAGCAATATTTAAAAATTGTTCCTATTTTTGGGCCATTGTCCCATTTTTATTGATGGCTTTGTCCAGATTTCTTTCTCTAAGAGATTGAGAGGTATGCCATCTAGTTGCCAAGACTAGCCTTAAAGGTAAGCAAAGTCATACTTTGTTTAAAATGCACTCAGTCTGCTAACTGCTCTGATGTCCTCTCTACACCAGAGTTTACACAAATAGGTGTAATACATACAGCTCTATATCTGATCCTGTATTATTTAATGTAGTCAAAATAAGCACGCATACTATGACACCTATCCGGTTCAGGTTTTATAACACGCAGACAAGTTTACTCTCATGACTACTGTAAAAATCACTGCAGCATATTCACTCCCAAATGCAAATCACACTCAATAACATCTACTTGCCAGCTCTTTAATGCATCCAAATTGAAGGCCATGATATCCTCAGCTACTTCACCTGAACCAAAACTACTAATGCATTTCCACAATCCACATACTGATTACTACCAGTAGACAAAGAGTTTTCACTTTACTTGAAATCATATCTCAGTCACCATCTCCAATCAATCACCCTGTCAACATTATATTGAAAAAAGTAATAAAAAGTTAGATCTTACTATATTAGGTGTAGACCTACCTCATGGATCATGCATGCATAATCAATGCCACTTCTTTATGCTAACAGACATTTGACTTTCTAAGCACACTATTCACAAACTTTCATGAAACAGAAGTCTCAAGGCTGGAATGAAGTTACAACAGGATATCCAAATTTGTAGCAAACACGCAATCCAAAAAAACATTAGAAAATTGGCTGTGCTGGTTGGAATTCTCATAAATCTGACCAAAGCTAAAGAACACAATGTAGATACTTTATACTCATGGACAATGCTCGTCAACACATTTGGGCATCCAGAGGTATGTGCTTAAATAATAGCTTGGGTCAGAGACAAAGCATTTGGCTGCACGTGTAAAAATCAACCCCACAATGGTGATTCTCTCTTTGCTGCTGTGTTATTAAAATATAGAATAACCTACAGGTGAAAATGAGAAAAATAATGCCAAAATCACATTTCACGATCTGACTTAAGAGCTAATTCAATGGTGTAGAGGGATGGAACCCTGACTACAACCCATGTGACCTGGGTTAAAGTGTCACAGAGTTAAACGAGCCAATCTAGGAGGGAGAATAGTGAGGAAGCAGCTACTGCTCACCTCCCCTGGGAGGAGGGGCATATTACTGGCTGCATCTCCCACTTATGAATCTCTGATGGAGACACAATCCTAGCAGAAGCTATCCACTCATGATGGGAGGGAGAAGCTGAGTGAGGGGCTATGCCACCATGGAAAAGGATGAGGGAACATCATGATTAGCAGGACAAAATCCCCTTATGGCTGTGTTGTTGATGGATGAACTTCAATCAGCTCACAAAATAGAGACTAAGTGGGCAGAGATGCAGAGGTAAATGAAATGGTCAGCAGACATGCTCCTCCTCAAAAACAAAAACTCACAGAGATCCCAGTGCATGCCATCTTGGGCATACATCCATGAGGACCATGTAACTACTATACCAGCCCTACTCCCAGTGCTGCACTGTTTTTAAACTAGTCTTTCCTAAGATCATATTCCTCTTACAGTACTCATCCCTTCTCCTTCCCATCATTTCTATTTCTTTGCCCTCATTCTCTTTTTTTCTACCTCTTAACTTGCTGTTATCACTTGCTTCTGTTTTCCCACCTTCTCAACCCTTCTTATTCTATCTGTCCCTGCCTTCTCCAAATTTTGTATATCAAGTTATTACACAGCAAATTATAGTACAATTTATGCTTATAGCTTCAGGGTGCCCCATCAGCTCTCAGATACTTAAGAACATAACTAATGAATATTGCTGTGATGCTGTATATTGTTGTGATTTAAATTTGCTTGGTAGACTTTGTAGAGAATAATATTTCATACTGATCTACTGTATAGTCCTTACTTCTCTCATGACACTACTGTAATAATTTAAGACTTGCTGATGAGTCAAGTCTAATATTAAAAAATGTATACGTGCCTAGTCGTTGTCCCATTACATTAGATTTCTTTTCTGTAGATTTTTGCAGCAAACTTCTGCTGCTGATGGGGTAACCTCTCATGGTCAGCAAATATTAAGTAAATAAATAAAACAAATCAATCAATAAATAGAAATATGTAAGGACCATAATGTAATTTAGCAACTTTCTCAAACCTGCATATGACATCACAAAGCTGTGATGCACAAAATGTACCACAATCTCCTACAGAGAGCACTAAACAATGTGGACCCCAAAGTTTACAAATAGAGACTGACACTTGCTGTGTACCATACCCATAGCAAACTCCGGTATGACTCAGTTATACAAAACAATACCTCTTTGGACTGATCTGTTATCACTGTGTTTTTTTATTGTTATTATGACTTTGCTTTTGTCACTTGAGTGAGCCCACTGGGCACAAGCACCTGTTATCAGTTGCACCCAGTAGAACTTTGAAGGTAAGTCACAATCTCACACTCACAGTATTCCTGTGACAGTTGGCAAGAATTGAACCAATAGCTACAGGATGAAGCTCATTTGCAGTCATAATTTACTGAACTATCCTGACAGCATGCCTCCTGCACTGTGTAATTAAGGGTCACAGACATCCTGACCTACAGTGACAGCATGCCTCCTGCACCATGTACCTCAGGGTCACAGAGCCTGCAATGCTGTGTCATAACATCCTGACCTACCCAGACAGCTTGCCTCTTGCATTGTGTAACTCAGAGTCACAGACATCCTGACCTACCCTGACAGCATGCCTCCCGCACTGTGTACCTCAGGGTCACAGAATCTGAGATGCTGTGAATCATTTACACAAGTAATTATCTCTGAATGCTTCCAGTGACTTCTGCTGTCTTGTGTAATGAGCTTTTAGTGCTGTACACCCTCTGATGTTACAACACCTCCTTTTTGAAGAGCTTTCATGATATCATGGGTACACATTTAGTTGTACATCTCAATCCAAGTGTTTTCTATACATTTTAATATATCAGGATACATAATGTCACATTGCATTTTCCCAACTCCCTATATCCCAAGGTATCGTGATTACAGAAGAAGAAATTGCTGAAATGAAAGGAGTAGCAAGTTGCTGCTCACTTTGTCATTCATTTCACACTGTGTTGCACTGAATGGACATAAATGGATGTAATGTTCTGGTTCTCAGTGATGTACCTTTTAACTCAGTAGATGAGAAGCCCTGCATACATGCTTGGTACACTGTACAAAAAGCAGTTCTGGATCTCCACTGAATCATCATAGTCCATAATCACTCAAAAGGTACTGCACTTGTAACATTACTTTACCAAGACCCCTTCTTATTCTAAATCTTATCTGTAATTTACAATCCCAATGACGTCATACCTATCAGCACAACAGTACTGCCCTTATACTAACCTTCATTACTGATTCCCCCACATCATGCAGTCAAATCAAACAAACAAGTTCTCACATGTTTACTATAGTAATCTCCTGGGTGGACCTTCCAAGTGAAACTAATTGAATTTAGTGATATCTGTAGACATCACTCGAGTCATTGCCATCTAATTTAGTCAAAATCAGGGTTTTAATAAACGCATATATGAAGAGCATCAGGTATTGGAACAAGAAAATCTCACAGAGATACAACAATAAATTGTATGGCAAGCATGCCTCTCAACTTCTAAGCACAAGAAATCTGATCAAGCCAAAAATAATGGGGGGACAAAGGTCCAAAATCAGGGACAGATTTTGAATACTGCTCTTCTTAGAAAGTTGCAAGACCAACAGGTTTTGCATTATAATGCATTTTCTGAAGGATATGAAATGTGAAACTCAAATGTATGTCATTATTTAGGAACTTAAGTCTTCCATGATTTGCCAGAAACTACAACATGTATGACGAACAGAACAAAATTATGAGGCAAAAATCTGGACATACTGGGAAAATCTGGACAGTTGAGAGGTCTGATGCAAGGTTGGTTTGTCTTGGAGGTAAAATATGTAAGCTATAAGGGCATTCTATTTTATATTCATAATAAAATGAATGAGATTCCTGAGATGATATGAAGTAAAAGGTATAATCTGGGTGATAGACAAGGCATGTGTGCGTAGAGAAACAAATGCATTTCTTTTTCAAGCTGCTCTGCTAAAATGGGCATGATTTAGTGCATTTCCGTAATGTGGGTTTTGATTTGACCAATTCCTCTCCTCAAAAAAATTCACTAATACTTTGGCTAGATCAAGATAATAGGAACCATATCTAACTGCACTGTCTTTAAAGTTCCTCCTCTGTGTTCAGTTTTCTGTATACAGTCTTCAGTAAACCAGGAGAAATCTGTTCAAATGGTGACCAGGAGAAACCTGTTCAAGTGGAGGATATTAACTGCACTACCTACAACAAGCAGTGTATTAATGGCTGTATTTATGTCTTTCAGTCAGACCGCCTCCAGGAGCAGAAAGAAAGGAATAATAGTAGATCACTGTGTAGGGTCAAGCTCTCAGTCTTTTAACTTACTGGCCTTCAAGAAGTTTGAATGCTACACTGACATGTTGATAATGCCTGCTACACATACATGTTTCAAAGTATCAAGGTTATTTTTCAAAGAAGTTAATAACTGATGACTTCTGACTGTAAAGAAATGGTGTGTGACAGAAGAATGGTAAAAAAGCTGAAAAGTAAGGTGCACGAAACTGTGTTGTGACCAGTACTAATATATGGTACTGAAACCTGAGCAGTAAAATCAGAGCAGCTGAGGAAGTTAGATGTGAAATAGATGAAGGGATTCAGATGGGTGGCAGGATGCACACTGTGGGACTAACAAAGAAATGAGTATATAAGAGTAGAAACCAAAGTTGCTCCAGTTGCAGAGAAGGTCAAAGAAAACAGATTACGCTGATATGGGCAGATGTGCATAAAAGCAGAAGATAATCTGGAGAAAAAGATTTGGGACAGGCAGCAAAAAGGCAAGCGGAAATGTGAGTATCCAACAAAGGGAAGGATGGACTGCATGAGGCAAGACCTGAGGCAGTCAGAAATGACAATCAAAGAAGGAAGGAGAGTGGCACTGAATGAAGAAAGAAGGCAGCAGATAACATGACACCCTGACCCCGTATTAGAAAAGGGGGATGATGAAGTCTAACGGAAAAGTTTATTTCACATTGTTAGAAGGTGGCGTCTAACCTACTTCATAAGGTCCTTTATAATGCCAGGCTCCTCTCCAATCCACAACCCTACTTCCTCAGAAAATAATGTGGACGGGATGTTATTCTTTCGGAGGAAAGCCTATCTTAAGCAATTTGTTCTCTTGGGGAAACTCACTCGTTAATTATTCACTTCTTTGTGTGTGTGTGTGTGTGTGTGTGTGTGTGTGTGTGTGTGTGTGTGTGTGTGTGTGTGTGTGTGTGTGTGTGTGTATGTATATGGTAAACATACATATATACATACATACATATAACCAAATGTTCATAATAGTGGAAGACGCAACCATGTAACATGTAGTAATCCAGTCTCAGATGTAAAAAACGTCTTTTATTAGTGTACAGAGGTAAGCGCTTACACAAATTGCTTCATCAGACCATCACACTGTTGCCCATTAAGAACGTACACTTTTATACCCATCACATGATATTGATTTATACCCATCACATGATATTGATCCCCAGATACATCTGAGACTGAAGCGAAAGTGCTTACCTCTGTGCACTAATAAAAGACGTTTTTTAGATCTGAGACTGGATTACTACATGTGACATGGTTGCCTCTTCCACTATTTTTGGCTTAGATTTATTGCTTTATTTGTTCTAAAGTGTGGAGAGGCATTCATTCTGTTGGGTGTGATTTGTGTTTTACTATTTAAATATTTATAATGCTGAACTTTTTTACACCAACAGGAGACATTATTTGACCACTTCTACTGGCATTACTTCCATGCAAGATCATGAACAGTGGGCTTGGGGAGTTTGCCCTTTCCCCACTGTAGACCAATTTCAGAGTTAGTTTATAGAATTAGCAGGGGGTGAGCAGAAGCAGTCATCCACATAGGGGATATAGGGGGGCTTGCCCCCATCACGACAAAAAAGGTGTTTTTTTATTTTGTTCTTTTGGTTTTTGATCTTCACCATTGATATTTAGCAGTTCAAAATGTGTGCACTTCAAGATTTCTAAGAAGATATATATATATATATATATATATATATATATATATATATGTGTGTGTGTGTGTGTGTGTGTGTGGGGGGGTATATATGTATAAAACTGTATGTAATATTTATTTATTTATTGATTGATTGAAATTTGATTACAGAGAGAGTCTGACTGGGTATTAGCCCACTTTCAGCAGAAGCCCAGGGAGAAAAGCTCCAAAGTAATTCAAAATATTTTAACAACAATGATTTTACAGTGTTTAAATAAAATTAAAAAAAACTGCAATTTAAATAATATATTTGTCTCTCTCTCACTCTCTCACTCTCTCTCTCTCTCTCTATATATATATATATATATATATATATATATATATGTATATATATGTATATATATATAGATATATGTGTATATGGTTTCCCTAAAGTATGCTTTCATATTATTCAATGTTGCCAACTTTATTTCTCTGTAAAGTATGGACTTTTACCACTGTGCTCTTTTTCATACCCTGGCTGAGCATGATGTATATCCAAGTATAACAGTTCTCTAACCTGGCCAACAAATTCAGATATATGAATGCATTATGTTTTTTACTGTTATGTAGTTACCAGTTTTGGTATTGGCTCCTTCCAGTAATACATAATACATTCATTGTATGGACTGCTAAGCAGATGAAGGTCAGACATTGCCTACAGATGACAGAGAAGGCACATCTATTTAACAAACAGAAAACACAGTATGTATAGTCTGGGTTTGTGGATCATGTGTCATTATGTTGTAATCAACTTATGTAGGTCATACCTAGACACCTGAATTTGTGCAATGCTAGTCTTATCTTTGCTCAAAGTGGGACATGTAATGACTGGACATCTAGTTACCTATCTCATTTTCACATTAGGCACAATTTGTTTCAAGTGGAATGGCATTCAGACTTTAAATATATTAGAGACACACTAAGCTATGCACTCGGTTTTGATATTGGAATGTCAAATTAAGTCCCATGCCAAGCATGTAGGTTCATAGGGTCATAGAGGTTACTAGGCTAGCACCCCTAGATCCTTTACAAGCCTAGCCATGTTAATCCCAAGTCTCCCCATTTGTTCTTCTTGGGTAGTTTGCAGAAAACTTTATGAACAGAGTGGGTCTGTGATCAACACTGCCTACTCCTGTCCATGTGGGACACGGATGCCATCCCGGGAAGAATTTGGGATCTCCCATCCAATTATCTAGGTTGTGTTTGAATATGGTCAGTGAGGAGGTCTGTTTTATGTGAACAGGAAGTCTTTTCCAGAGAAGCGGCAGTCTCTGGGATACATAATTGCATCGTTTCACTTGTGGATGTGCAGCATTTCCATTAGGTCAGGGTTGGAGATTGCCCTACATACCAGGCAAAAGTCACCTGTCATCAGGCTATAAGATACAGTGTAAAGTGACAGGGCTTTCAGCCTCTCCGTGTAGATCTCCCTGTATTTTCTTAGTGAGAAACCTCTGAGGTCTCTCCAGCTGCTACAGGTGTCTGGCAGGGTACATTATTAAACTCTGACAATGCGGAGTACATCTGTGGGTGTTTGAGACTAGATTCCCTGAGCATCGTGTCCAAATCACATGACAACAAGGAGACCACTGCTGTACAGTTCCTAAGTGTGCACCAGCAATGAGTATTTTGTTCTGGGAGATTTCTGCAGTCTTCATGTTTGTGCAACTTTGATTTATTAAATATAAGACGGGGACTGGAGCTTGCTCTCCCCCATGGAAAGTGCATGGATGTAGCTCCCTATAAAAAAAAAAGTACAGTTTTGTACCTACCATAAATGTAGATGTTCGAAGATCCACATTGCTGCAGTCATAACCTAGTCCGCTGTCCTCGGTTGGCCCGAATACCAAAGTGTTAGGCTGGCGTCAGTCATGGTCGCTCAGATCTGACGTCAGTACGCCGTGGTACTAAAGCGCATGACCGACGCCATATCCTCAGTCTTTCTTGCCCCAGATGTCAGAAGGCCTTAAAAAGAAAGGCCATAGCCAAAAATAGAAAAATGCCCAATCACCAAAATAGCAGCAATAGATACACTACAAACCACACAACCACCCCAAACTACAGAGGGGAAGGAGGGAGGGTAAATTAGACTGCAGCAATGTGGATCTTCGAACATCTACATTTATGGTAGGTACAAAACTGTACTATGTTCTTCATCTCACATTGCTGCAGTCATAACCTGTGGGTAGAATCCCAAAGCAAAGGTAAAGGGAGGTTGGTAAAATCAGATAGCATTAGGAGCTGCTAACATGCCCTGTAAAACTGCAGTGGCAAACCCAGCCCTAGATTTGGAATAAAGAGGAAGATGGTAATGTTTAGAAAAAGTGTGCACTGAACTCCAGGTAGCTGCCTCCAAAATATCCTTAGTAGCTACTCCCCTTAAAAAAGCAGTAAAAGTGGCAGTAGCCCTAGTGGAATGAGGTCTGATTCCAGCCGGAACCTCCTTACCATGATGAGAATAACAGAAAGCAATGCAATGCCCAATCCACTTAGAAATAGTTTGTTTTGAAACAGGTTTTCCTTGAGATCCCAAGGCAAAAGAAATGAATAACTGTTGGGACTGCCTGAACCCTTTAGTTCTGCTCAAATAATAACGTAACTGCCTGTGAATGTCCAAGGAATGCAAAATTTTCTCCCCCTTATTTTGGGGATCAGCATAAAATGTAGGCAGATGAATAGATTGGTTTAAGGCCACATTAGAAACAACTTTAGGCATAAAAGTAGGATTAGTACGTAGTGAGACCCTATCCTTATGAAATATCAGGAAGGGTTCAACTGCCATTAGAGCCTGTAATTCAGATACCCTTCTAGCAGACGTAATGGCCAACAAAAAAGCAGTCTTCCAAGACAAAAACTTCAACTCTGAAGTAGCTGCAGGTTCAAAAGGAGGTAAAGTGAGCTTTTCCAACACAAAATTGAGATCCCAGGAAGGAGTAGGAGCTCTACGTGGGGGTCTTATGTTCTTTGCCCCTCTAAGAAATTGCTTGAACAAAGGGTGAGAGAATAATGGCAGGTCACAGTCATACTGAGCAGAAATGGCTGCAGCATGAACTTTAACAGAGGAGAAAGACAAACCCTTGTCTAATAATTCTGCAAGATACTGAAGTGAAACACTCAAATTAGGCACTGAAACATCAAAACTCTTTGTTTTGCTCCAAAGAAAAAATCTCCTCCATTTATCAGCATAAACCTTCCTGGTACTAGGCCGTCTGGCCTCCAAAATGACATTCAAAACTTGTTGAGGAAGCTGCGACCCCCCAGGGTCTAAAACAGAATACGCCAGGCTGTCAGATGCAGGGACTGAATCCTGACATTGCGGAAATGATTGCTTGCCTGGGACAAAAGGTGTGGAATTAATGGCAAAGGCCAAGGAGGCTCCCATACTAAAGTCCTCAGCAGAGGGTACCAGTGCTGCCGTGGCCAATCTGGCGCTATCAGAATCATGCAAGGCTTGTCCTGCCTGACCTTTAGGAGCACCTTGGGAAGGAGAGGCAGAGGGGGAAAGGCATAAACGTTAAGGTTGTTCCAACTGAATGATAGAGCATACACTTTCAAAGCTTTTGGGTGAAACAGCTTTGTGCAAAACTTTGGCAGTTGGTAATTCAGTGGAGAAGCGAACAGATCTATGTCTGGAGTCCCCCATACCACCGTCAACTGTTGAAAGACATGAGGATCCAATTTCCACTCGTGGGGATCCACCATCTGTCTGCTCAAAACATCTGCTAAGGAGTTCTGTGCTCCTGGCAGAAACCTTGCCTGAAGGGTGAGGTGCAAACTGAGAGCAGTCTCCCACAAAATCATAGCTTGTCTGCAAAGAGGGTAGGAATGGGTACCCCCCTGCTTGTTGATGTACCACATGACTGTTGTGTTGTCTGTCTGAATCAACACTTGTCCTGGGAGAAGTAAATCCTTGAAAGCCATCAATGCAAATTGGACTGCTAACATCTCCTTCATGTTGATATGCAAATGTTGTAGTCTGGCAGGCCACGTGTCTTGAACCCATTTTCCATTGAAGTGTGCTCCCCAGGCCATGTCTGAGGCATCTGTCATTAAGATATGACTCGCTTCTGGTCGGGTCACAGAGAGTCCCTTGTTTAGGTGACATTCCTGAGCCCACCACAAAAATTCCCTTTGGAGGCAAGGTATCATCTGAATAACAGTGTCCAAATTGTGGCAGTGTTGAGTCCATACGCTTTTGAGATACCATTGTAGCTTCCTCATATGCAGTTTGGCATTGGGAAGCACCAGAATACAAGATGCCATGAACCCCAAGGCTTGAAGGACTGTCCTTGCAGTCAGCCTGGACCGTAGAGACAATTGTTGGAAGTAAAGGGTGAGATTTCTTTGTTTGTCCGGGGTCAAAAAAGCCATCTGAGAAGCTGTATTCAGTCTCACACCCAGAAAGCACATGTCCTGAGAGGGTACTAGACTGGACTTTGTTTCATTCACAGAATACCCTAGGCACCTTAACACTGCCATAACATACTGTAGATGGTGAAGTAACTCGACTTTGTCTTGAGCCAGAATCAGGCAATCGTCCAAATAAGGATAGATTTGTATTCCCCTTAACCTTAAGAAGGCTATCACTGGTGCCAGGACCTTTGTGAACACCCTGGGCACAGTAGATAAGCCAAAGGGCAATGCAGAGAACTGATAATGTAAAGTCCCAGCCCGAAAACGCAGGAACCTCCTGCAGCTGGGCCTGATAGGAATGTGAAGATAAGCCTCTTTGAGATCCAGAGTTACCATCCAGTGATCTTTGCCTAATAGAGGCAGAAGTTGTTGCAAAGTTAACATCTTGAATTTTGGAATGTCCAGGTATGTGTTGAGAATAGACAAATCCAGAATTGGCCTCCAAGTGTTTCCTTTCTTTGGTACAAGAAACAGGCGAGAATAAAATCCTAGGCCCACTTCTGACGGAGGGACCCTCTGGATAGCCCCCATTTTGAGAAGTAAAGCAATCTGTTTGTGAGCCTCCATCTTTTGCTGAGAAGGAACGTCTGGCATGCCTTTGAAAGGAGGCAAGGTGTGGAAATAAAATTTGTAGCCTCGATCTATAATGTCCAACACCCATTTGTCCTGAGTGATCAAAAGCCAATTTTTTCTGAAATGTGCCAACTTTCCTCCCAGAGGAGCTGCCAGACAGGAGGGATCTGGCAGCTGGAGATACAGGTCATTGGGTCTGTTTACAAAAAGGCTGACCCCTGCCCTCACCTGAAGATTGTGCAGGGGAACTCCACGTCCTAGGCTGGAAAGAACCTTGAGCATGAGCTCTGCCCCTACCACGTCTAGATCTGCCCCTAGACTGTAAATCAGAAGAAGGATAAGCCCATCCCTTAGTAGGCCAATTTCTGCTAAACTTAGGGGGCTGCACCTGTAAAAAATCCTTAACTGTTTGCATAGACTTGGCTTTGTCTTCCATTTTCTTCAAAACTGACTCCACATGAGAACCAAACAGAACTTCAGACTGAAGGGGAGCATCCAAAATTCGAGCTTTAACATGCTCTGACAAATTATGATCCTTAAGCCAGGCATGCCTACGAATAACTGATCCAGTGGCAGCCACCCTGGAAGAGGCCTGAAGAGCATCAAAACCACACTGCAAAGAATGTTTACCCACCTGATCAGAGGCATGAACTAAATCCTGCAATTCCTTACACTCAATGCCCTCTGCCAAAGCATCTACCTTAGATTTCAACTGACTCAGGAGAAAGTTCTGGTACTTCAACATATGAAACTGGCAATTCAAAGCTCTCATTGCTAGAGTGGAAGAGGTATACACTTTTTTACCCCACCTATCCAAAGCTCTAGAATCTTTATCCATAGGAACTGGATTCTTTACAACAGAAGCCCTGACACCCTTAAGTCCCTGGCTAATAGTTTCTGGGTCAGCTCTCGGGCTTTTATACAAATATTTATGAGCCTCCGGCACTCTGTAATACCTGTCTGGCTTGACCGGGGCAGGAGGCAAAGAATCAGGATTAAGGGAAGCTTCAGAGAAAACATCCTGAACAACATCCAAAACAGGGGGTATAGCCAAGGGCCTATGCTGTGGTAAAAACAAAAATTCCCTAAGTCTCTTTCTAGAATCAGAGAAATCCTGACCTTCCCACTTAAAATGTTCTCTCATGGAATGCAGAGTTTCAGAAAAAGAAAAATCCTCCGGGGGGGAAGCAGAAGGACAAGAATCCTCTGCATCTGAATCAGAATAAGGAGGAAAATCCTGAATGTCTTCAGCCGAAGACTCCGAGTAATCTGAAGAATGCTCCAATCCTTCCACCTCTGGCTCTACCCTAGGCCTCTTATCTGGAGGGAGCAAAGAACCCCTGATTAAGGTAATTAAATCTTCTGCCATTTTCAGCATATGCTTTTTAGGTACAGAACCTGCAGAACTAGGGCTGACGCCAGAGGAAGACAAACCAGGCCTGACCTTGGAAGGAACGGCCTAACTAACTTATGCAAAGGAGGGACTACAGAAATCTGAGAGGCCCCCTTAGCCTGACCCGACTCCTGAGAGGCCACATCTTGCAAAACTAAAGGCTCCCCCTGAGACTCAGCTGAAACCTCGGTTGGATCCACAGATTCCACCATAGTTTCTAAAGAACCGGCGTCCGTAACGGACGACTCATCCTGCTTGGACTTTAATGATTTTTCCTTACGCTTCTTAGCAGTAGCGGGCGTCGGAGGATCCGACGGCATATTGTAATTACACCGCTTACCGAATACAAGCCTAGCATAATCTAACCTGCGTTTAATGGTGCGCTTATTAAATCTAGCACAAAAGCGACATCCGACTACGTCATGCTCAGGCCCCAAGCAAGGAATACAAAGAGAGTGGTAATCCCTATGAGGTATCTGTTTCCCACAAGAAATACAATTATTCACTTTTTCTGACATCCGGATTTAACTGAGGCAAGAAAAGACAAAAATATTCCCCAACGGGGTACTTAGCCCAACTTGGTCTTCGGTCTGAAACTCAGAATACGAAAATTTCAGGACGCCGAACGGCACTTGCAAAACGCTGCTTCTGCTTCGGACCATGCGGCAAGAAAGACTGAGGATATGGCGTCGGTCATGCGCTTTAGTACCACGGCGTACTGACGTCAGATCTAAGCGACCATGACCGACGCCAGCCTAACACTTTGGTATTCGGGCTGACCGAGGACAGCAGACTACCCACAGGTTATGACTGCAGCAATGTGAGATGAAGAACATCTTTAGGTTTCATTTTCTGCCCTTTTCTTGTTTCAGACATTTGTACTTGGTGATGGTAACTTCTCTGTCATCTTTTCAGTCAAGATTTCATAGTAGGTACATAATATAGCATATCTTTGAGTGGAGGAGGGTTGCACTTGTGAGATGATAAGTTTTAGATAAGATGTTAATTCAAGTTTTGTTGTATCTGAGACAATGTCAGCTAAGACAGACATTAAAGATCCACAGCATTTATTTGATGAATATGGACATTTTTTTCTAATGTTCTCCAAGACCTTAAAAATAACAATCTATATTGTGATTGGAGAGGTCTAAATTAGATCAGAGTGATTACACAAAATGAAAAGAGATAAAACATGAAATGTGACATTCAGCAGTGTTTTACAAAAAAGTTAAACATTTTCCATTCTAAACATGACAGCAACTCAGGCTAGTCACTATTTTTTCTTTACCACTATCTTCTTGGGCATACTCTAAGATACAGTGGATGCATTTTCAGAAGACATCATTACATTCAACAGGAAGACATAAATTTATAATCAGTGACTATATAACAAAGTGCTAATTACAGTGTTCTTTATTGCCATAGTGAATAATTCATCATAATGTTTGTCAGAACAATTACTGATGGCTCTTGTGCTTTTGTGCTGCTAGAAAGGTGACATGATTTGTTAACCGAGATGGTTACAATGTTAATACTAACAATGTTTGACACATCCGTGGCTAGTCTACATCCACTTGGGTGTGTGTGTGTGCGTGTGCGTGTGCGTGTGTGCGTGTGTGTGTGCGTGTGTGTGTGTGCGTGTGCGTTGTAGGGGACTTTATGTCTGTAATAATGCAATACTAAAACACTGTAGTCTTAAATTCAGCAATGAACTATTCCATTTAAATGTATGCTTTTCAGGAAGAGATCAGGTATCTCTTCTTAAAACATGCATTGTTGAGAACCGTGGCAGAAAAGGAAAACAGCTATATACATTCCTCTTAGTTTAATTTACCTAGATACATAGAAAAGCAGATTCCTATAGAAAGTAAAATAAAACAGAACAAGACTGCATATTAAACAGCATATTCAAGCAGCTTTGCTTTATGTACAATAAATTAATTATAGTGTTACTATATATTACAAAGAAACTGTATGAAAGTGAACCAAAAGAATAACAAGAAATCAATTACATGTCTTTTGTTTTCTAAACCTAACTCGTACCAAGATATGATAGAGCTAAAAGCATAAAACCTGGAGCTGTTTCATTATTATCTCTGATTATGTAGTATCTTCAGTCTTTCCATTCTAAGTGGAATTTTCTTATCACAAACAGGTTCCCCATCCTTGTGAACAGAGTTTCACCATAGACCAACTCAAGTGTAACTTGGACAACTGGACGGAGAACTGGAAATTCACCCCAGATTAGGCACCCTTTCTCTGATGGCACAAATGGCCCATAAATGGTTCATTACCCATGCCACTGCTTATACATGTTTCATGTTCCAAGCCCTGCTAACACTACCAAGGGTACCAGAACATGCCACAACTTTGGGATGCATGGCTAGGCTTAAAAAGGCTACAGTGATCTTTAGCCTAGTGGAACCATAAGAACCTTTGAACTTATAAACAATAAAAAGCAGTCATATTGACTCCATACAGACAAAAATATCACCTAATCTCCCAGAATATGACAGGATAATATATACTGTACCAATAATCAGAATTATAATTTTGAAACAAATGCAAGAATGCCTAGAAAAGTGTAGCCCACTTACTAAGTGAAGCATGAGGAATATTCACAATTACAACTCTGTGCCTTCTCACAGACACCCTGCACACCAGAACTAATTGGTGTCTTTTTATAGGATGATCCTTAACAGGCCATTCTAGTGTTTTTGATACTGTTAACAGACATTGGCTGTCTACATATCATGCCTCAGTAAGAACTGTTTAAAACATAAAATTGTGGTTTAAATGCTAATTAAAATGATTGTTTACAATTAAAGAACAAGATTTGCTGTCTTCCTCATGTCAAATCGGCACCAAAGTATTTTAACAATAATCCATGATCAGGTGTGGGAAAAGCTGGTTTACCCAAAATCATGAGGGTAAAACCTGAGGGGTGAAACAAATAAGACAGCCATGGATAAACCAGTGCTGTCCACACTGTACAATTCCATTATTTCCTTTTTAAATAAATCGCATATCAGTTATAAAATGGTGATATATCTAAGGCTCATTTCTTTTAGAGGATTTCTGTCTATACACAGTGAACAGAGTGGAGGAGTGGCAGTGACTAAAACTCTGATCTGAAATTAGTATCCTGTTTTTCTGGCTTAGGGAGCCGCGGTGGTGCAGCGGTTAGTGTTGTCACCTAACAGCAAGAGGTTCTCCCGTTTGATTCTCGGCGGGAGCGCCTTATGTGTGGAGTCTGCATGTCCTCCCCACAGTTGAGTGACATTAAAGAAATGCAGGTAGGTGCGAGTGTGAATGGGCGTGCCTTCATTGAAGGTTGGGCATCGGGCTGGCAACGCGGCACCATAAAAATCCACAGCCAATCATGAGCGAACCGGAGTTCCGCTGTGGTGACCCCTAACTGGGAAAAGCC
The DNA here is from genome assembly GCF_019279795.1 of Protopterus annectens. NCBI lineage: Eukaryota > Metazoa > Chordata > Ceratodontiformes > Protopteridae > Protopterus > Protopterus annectens. The sequence goes on from NC_056751.1 coordinate 653,131,473, forward strand.
GAAAGTCTAACTAACATACTGGTTATTGCTTCTAGCAATTTACATATAGCTCTTTTTATTGCCTGCTGTATACTTTTTACTGTATTTTATCGCTATCGCTATTAACTAATCTGCACGGGTAACTGATTTGTTTTTAGTTAAAAGCATTCTGTAGAGTGTCTTTGCTCATTCATCTGTTTAAAAAACTTCATTTTGTGGCTCAGTGCTGTCATAAAGATTTCTGTAGTGTTTACTGTCTAAAACAGTGTAGGCTAATAGCTTTAGTATTGGTCCTCATCCTCCCTCTCCGTTGGTGTCTTGTTGTTATACTTGGTGGCTTTTCAATTGCCCGCCCCTACTGTAAATTTGATTTGGGACATTCCTCCCACTCTAGTGTCATTAGCTCATTCTACTAATACAGAGAGAACATCTGAGAAGGCCTTCTGTTCATCCTTTCTTCCTTTCTTTAAAAAAAAATCTCCTTGTGTTCTGACTGTGCTTCTCAAACATTTTGGAAATATAGAGTATATTTTAGTGCATTTATTAAAACTGTTTTTGCCTTAATATTGCTACAACTCAAGTGCTCTAGGTTGTACTGCATCTGAATTGTTTGTGAGTTTTAGCTCCTTTTCTGTATATATATAGACTTCTCTGCATATGTAGACTAGCTACTTATTCTACTGTATTACTGCCTCTTCAATCGTTTTTCAGTTGTGCACTTGCCTTACTTCATTTAAAAAGTTTTAAACTGCTAATTTTGTAGAGTTTTAATTGCAAGTACTGTTTAGGACTACACAATCAAGTGCGTTAGCCTTTTCTGTATTTACTGCATTATTGCATTTTGTTTGTCTTTTTGGCTTTTCCCTGTTAGGGGTCACCACAGCGGAATTCCGGTCCGCTAATGACTGGCAGTTGATTTTTATGGTGCCGAGTTGCCAGCCCGATTCCCAATCTTCAGCAAAGGCATGTCCATTCACACATGTCTTTCGGAGGCCACTCAACCGTGGGGAGGACATGCAGACAACACAGAAGGCACTCCAGCCGAGAATCGAACAGGAGTTGCATTGTTTAGCCTGTTTTAATCAAAAAAAAAAAGTACTATCTTGTTTGCTCATTTCCCACCTTTCCTAGCCGGTATAGTCCACCTCCCAGGCTTTGCTTGTCTCAGGCCTTTATCTTCTGTGTTCAGAGATAACCAGACCTTGTTGTGGTAGAGGGAAGTCCTACTGCTTACCAGTGGGAGTGGTGAGCATTGTACTGCCTATCTAACACTAGAGGAGTGGTTTCCAGCTCTGAAATTGTAATTTTATTAGCCTGTTTGGGCTGATTTCTATCTCTTTCAACTTTCTGGCTTAAAAACGCATGTGTTTGCACATTTTTTGCATTGTGCAGCACCGCAGGGCTACGATTAAACTAGTCCAGGTGCCAGAAAGTCTGCTCTTCAAATTTTCCCTTAGAACTAGCTGGTTTCTCAGTAGTAGCACTAAAATCTGAACCCGTGTGACTAGCACTTGCTCTAGAACCTGCTGGAAAGAACTAGGAAGCCCTAAACTGATACAAGTACTCAACTCTCCTTGTCAATAAGGAGAAATTAATCGTAGGCACTAAGCCTATAATTGCAAAGTATATTGCAAAGGTAAGGGAAAACAGCTCTTGTACTTTACAAAAAAAAGCACCTAAACAGGCATGTCCAAGGGTCAACTTCTATTGATTTCTCCTGCCCACCTGATGAATCTGGGCATACTGGAGCAATGCGGCAACTACCTCATGTACACAGACAACCCTCTCCTCCTACCACCCAACACTACAACCTGTGAGAGATGCACTTACATAGCCAAACTGGAAGCAAAGCTCTCTCCAGCCAAGATTGTGCTAGACAGCCAAGAGGAGAGGGTTAACACCTGCACTACACCTCAAGCAACTCATAGCCCTTCAAAACCCGTACCATCAACACCCACACATAGCAACACTAAACCCACATATGCATTGGCCCTTAACATTAACCTGCACAAGCAACAAGGACCTCCAAAGCTGAAATACAAACAAACACCAGTCACAACCAAAGTGACACATAGCTCACAACACCAATGTGCCACCCAACAACAATCCCTAAGGCAAGACAATGTACCCAACACTTTAGTCATAGGTGACTCTATAGTCAGGCACACTGATGTCCCACTCACCAGGCTGAACAAGGAGAAAATTACAGTTAGCTGCCTGTCAGGTGCCAGGATCCACCACATAATGCATGCACTCAAGTCACTCCACAACAAGTACAAATATGACTCTGTCATTGTCCATGTTGGAGTGAATGACTTGAGACGTACCTCCCTGGACTACATGAAAAGAGACATGGAAGAGCTCTTGGATCATGTGGCCCAGGCAGGTATGACCCTAGCCCTGAGAAGCATCCTGCCTTTGCCCAGAATGATACCACAGTATAAGGAAAAAATGATTGACTTCAACAATTGGCTAAACTTCTGGTGTCATTTGAAGGGGATCCAGTATCTGTCTGCCTGGGAAGACATGATTGACAAACCACAATGCTTTGTCAGATAAGGTCTGCACCTGCCACCCCTGGGATTCAGGTTACAGGCTAAAGCTCTTGCCACCCCTATAGTGCCTTTTTTAGGCAAGGTTCAAAGGACAAAACCACCACCGTAACAGATACAAGCATGCAAAATCTGAAGGTAATGCTACTCAATGTTAGAAGTCTAAACCTCAAAATGCACTCTCTCGAGACACTCCTAAAAATGGAGAACATTGATATCTGTGCAGTAACTGAGACCTGGTTCAAGGCTCCAGAGAGCACCCCTACAGTACCAGGCTACAACTCTTACCACACTTTTCAGCCACCAAACCAAGACTGAAACACTAAAGGTGGAGGAGTGTTCATATTCACCAAGGATATTCACACCTACAGGCTAGTTGCCCAACACAATGCATCTGAAATTCTCCAGATGCAACTAATACTAGGTAAGACTGCAATCCAAACTGTAGCTTGCTACAGATCCCCCACCATGCCCCAAGATTCTCACTACACCTTTATAAACATACTGGAAAATATTAAGACTCAACCAAACACCCTAATACTGGATGATTTCAACTACCCTGCCATTAACTGGGAAAACTACTCAGATACCAACACCTTTTCCCAACGGTTCTTGGAATTCATAAATTCCAATGCCCTGGATCAACTAATCCATTGTCCCACCAGGGGCTCCAATATACTAGACCTGGTCATTTCCAACATGGAAGATAGATGCTCCACACCAGTGGCCACCACCTCATTGGTCAGGTCTGACCATAAGCAAATCACCCTTGACATCCACATCCCATCTCCACCCCCCCCCCAGTAAGGAAACCTCCGTAAAAAACTTCTCCAAAGCCAGTTTCATGCTACTCAAGTCAGAAGTGACAAACTTCATGGCACCCATGCAGACAGGGTCTGAAAGTTAGACTGCTGAATCCTACACTAAGGCACTGTACGAGCACATCAACTCGTGCAGAAATTGTGCCATCCCAAATAGAACCAGGATGCTCGCCTCCAAAAAAGGAAGCCAATCTGGTGGTCCCCCTGCCATAAACAAACTATACAACAGAAGGAAGAAACTGTTGCAGAAAAGAGGAAAATCCCAGGATGCAAAAAACTCCCTTACCAGCCTCAGTAAGAAGCTGAGATACTTCATAAAATCCTCAAAAGCTATTTATGAAAATAAAATTGCCAAAGATTCCGAAGACAACCACAAGACATTCTATAGTTATGTCAAGAATCTAAATGGCAATGCTCAGATCTGCTCTGAGCTACAACAGAATGGCATTAAATATACTGATCCCAAGGATATTGCCAATATGCCGGCAGATCGATTTAGTGCCAACCCCCCCCCCTTCACCTCCTAAAGGGCCCATCTCAATACCAAAAGATTGCCAAATTCCATTAATCACGGCCACACAGGTAGAAACCGCACTATCCAAAGCTAAGAATACAGCATCCATGGGACCAGATAACATCCCGCGCTGTGTACAACATGAACTACAAAATGAACTGGCACCTCACCACAGTGTCATGTTAAATCATAGCCTCACCTCAGGCTTCGTGCCCACTGAGTGGCGCACAGCTACTGTTATCCCACTCCACAAGGGGGGAATCCACCTTGGATCCCAGGAACTACCGCCCCATCAGTCTGATGAGCCTGATTTGAAAGGGCATGAACGCATTATCATGGAACTTATAAACAAAGACATTGGCAACCTTCAAACACTGGACCCTACCCAGTTTAGGTTTGTGAAGGGCCGATCTTGTCTCCTGAACCTGATTGACTTCTTCAAATCAGTCTCCAGAGCTGTGGTAAGGTGGTCCACACAGCTTATCTGGACCTCACCAAGGCCTTTGACACCATCCTCAACTCTGGAATCATATATAAACTTACTAAGCTGGGCATAAATCTCTACACCACTCGATGGGTTGCCAACTGGCTTACTGACAGAACCCAGACTGTAAAAGTAACAGACTCCAAATCCGGCTCCAGACAAGTGACAAGTGGAGTACCTCAGGGTTCAGTCCTGACACTGCTCTTTTTTGGCATCTACTTCTCTGAAGTACAGGCCATCACTAAGTGACTCTGGCTAACAAAGTTCGCAGATGACTGCAAACTGGGAGCCATTAATGAATCCCCAAATGATGTCGATATTCTACAAAAGGGCCTTACAGAAATAGATACTTGGTGCCAGAGCCATGGGTTCAAGCTTAATGCCAGGAAATGTATAGTCATCCCCTTTGGGAAAAACCATGTACCCATGAATTACCACATAGGTGGCAGTACACTAAACACCGAATGTGTGATGAGAGACTTAGGGACACAGGTGGACAGTGGTCTCACCTTCGATAACCACATCGCCACAACAGTCAGGAAATCCTTCTATATGGCACACCTCATCACTAAGGGCTATTCATCCAGAAAAAAGGAGGTCATTGTCCCACTGTACTCATCCCTCATTAGACCCATTATAGAATAGAATGCCCCATTTGGTATGTACCTCACAAAACATTTGCAACAGCTGGAAAGGCCGCAAAAATACCTCACTAAAAGAATCACAGGCCTAAAGCAGATGCCATATGCTGGCCATCTAAAAAAACACCAGCTATAATATGTGGCATATCGTCTACTCAGAGGCGATCTCTGCTTAACATACAAGGCCATGTCAAACCCTGAGCTGTTGGACATGCTCCACTTAAAGAAATTCCAATCCCTCAGAGCCACATGCTCCAGGGATCTAAACCTTGTCATCACAATGAACAAAACATGCTGGAGGAATTGATTCCTGACCCAGAGACTCCCCATACTCATAGATTCATAGATTTTTACTAAGCTAACTGCCCTTGCGAGCCATTTTAAGCTTAGCCAATTATCCCTTGTGAGACTCAAACCCTGCACCTTGTGTTTGTAAGGCAAACACCTTAACCATTAGGCCACCCTCCCAACCCCTGGAATAGACTGCCCATACATGTCAAGAAGAGTGCCTCCTTGGCTCTCTTTAAAAGGAACATTGATGATTAGATGGGAAATTGGAAATTCACCCCTGGGATCATGTCAGTCACCCTGCTAGACAGGGGTCCAGGGAAATAAATATTGTGGGAAGAAATATCCAGGGAATTGTTATGGCTAGACTTGTATAGGCCCTAGGGCCGATACCCTAGTACCAGCCTATGAACCTAACCTTCCACATCTGTGGATTGTTGTCCAAAGCAGCACAGATGCCAGCATAGTAGATTAGGGTCAATGAAATTTGTGTTACTTTTTTTTCTTTAAGGAGTCTACATGCATTGTATTGTTTATGTGGCAATTCTTACATGCTCTTGACATCTCAGGGCCAGAGGTGAGGTGGAAGTAATTTTAAATATTTTCTGACTCCATTTGGTGTTTTTTTTATCCTGTGTGGCTTAAGAGAGGGTACAAATTTGTCTTCCATCCTTTTGGTAGATGCATTTGTTTTCTTCAGTTAAAGAAGCAGAGAATGTGGCAGATTTAGCTCTTGTTTTTAAATAGCTATGGCCAACAGCACTTTCTTCTGTGGGTAATAGTGGGTTTACCATGGGCATCCTGATTGTTTTCTCAAATCACTGTGCAGACTTATACATGTCATTTAGGTTTCATTGTACAATTATGTATTTCTTTGTTAACAGAATAAGCAAAATAGTCCTGTCAACCCCTTTTCAGAAGCTACCTAAGCCATAAGCACAATACCTATGTAGAGTTTACTGTAGCCAGCCAACTAGCGTGTATTAGGGGCCCGTGAGGAAAATGGACTACTCAGAGAAAAATCACAAGAAAACACAAGAATAATATGTAAATTCCAAGATAAGCATAGTTAGTGACCAGCAGTCAGGATTGAACCACAGACATTAGAGTTGTAAGATAACAATGTACATTACATTCATTCATTAGAATGCATGTATTCAGATTCCCTATGTAACTAGTCTGAACTAGTCTATTTCCTGCTTCTATGTCTGTATTTTTTTCCTGAAACATTTTGTGTTTTGACTAGGCTGAGACTGAAAATGGTCAATAGTGATCACTACACTACCCTGGTTAACAAATATAAATAAATAAATGAATCGGTACATAAATAAATAGCTTACCAGTGAGCCATATCTATATATAGATGTATACATGCATATATTCTGGCAGTAACAGCTCGGCCATCAGTATTTTACAGAACTAGCATAGCAAATATAGCTATGGAACACTTCATAAATGCTGAATAAGATAAAAACAAAATGCACACTCTTATGTGAGGCTCACAACAGACTACATAAATACTGAAATGAATGGAGTATTGCATGGCCTGGTAACTGAATTATGTCTTAGGTAAACACTACCTGGGATAAACCTAAACCCAGACAGATAATTAGGCAATAATCTATGAATGTCTGTGGGCATCACAGGATTTTCCCACTGTTGGTGTGGTTTGATCATGAGGGCAAAGCCCGAGTGGTCAATCAAAGCCAGCCATGAGTAAGTCCTGCAATACCCACACCCAAGATTGGGTTATTGTTAATATACAATCACATTAATTAAGAAATAAATAGTTTACCTTTCTTAAATACTGTGATTGCGTAACAGAACAACAGTGTTCTTCTGCCCTCTGACTTGCAGAGTTATGCACTGAGCAAGAATTTGGTACATTCGGTACAAGTGTTAGAATGGGGAAATCAGTATTTCTGTAGCATTCTTTCTCTTTTGTTTTGGCCCCTTGCACTGGGATAAGTTCCTGCTGTTTCAGTCAGAAATAATAAAAATGCTGGACATTGAGAGAAATCAGGATAGGGCAGAAATATGAGGAAAATCAGGAATGTTCTCTAAATCTGTCAACAATTAACAGGTATAGTTGTGGTATTGCCAGTGCATATACTTGTCAACTATTTATAGTTTTGTAGTACGTTTCTGTTTTTCCTCATATTTTTTCCATCCCTCTTAAAAGTGTCACATAAAAAATTAACAAGCATATATCAACACAAAGCCCACCCTCTCAATAATGCCTGAACAGATGGACTTTTTTGTAGTGGTATATGCTTGATTTACAATAAGCATGCTGATTTGGCTGTCCAATCAGCACGTAAATTTTTAAATAAATATAGCCTTTATTGTATGATGTAAAGTATACATAAAACAACTCAAAACAAAGCCATGAAACACAGGTAGGTACTAGGCTATTGGCCCAAGGGCCTAAGTAAGCCTAGCCAACAAGTTTCCCTGGCTTACACCACCCAAGAAAGTTAATTTCCTGTGCACGTCGAGCAGAGCCACAGACATGATCCCCAGGGTGTAGTTCCTACTTCCCATCCACTCATCAAGATTTTTCTTGAAGAGTTCTAATGAAGAACTTTGCTTGACATAGATGGGTAGCTTGTTCCAGAGTATAGGAAGTCTCTGGGACAGGAATCTATCCCTCAAGCATGTTCTGTTTATTGTGGTGACAAGGTTTATGTCCCTAGAGCATGTAGCTCTGAGGGATTGGGATTTCTTTAGGTGTAGCATGTCCAACAGCTCTGGGTTTAACATAGCTTTATATATTAGGCAGAGATCTCCTCAGAGTAGGTGATATGCTACAGAGTAAAGCTGGAGTTTTTTTAGATGGTCAGTGTAGGACATCTGTTTGAGGCCAGTAATCCTCTTTGTGAGGTTCTTCAGTGGCCTATCCAGCTGCTGATGTCTTGTGAGGTACATTCCAAAAGGGGCATTGTACTCTATAATGGGTCTAATGAGTGCCGTGTAGAGGGGAACAATGACCTCTTTTTTCCTGGATGGGAACCCTTTTGTGATGAGGTGTGCCACATAGAAGGATTTCCTGACTACTGTGGCGATGTGATTATCAAAGGAGAGATTACTGTCTACCTGGGTCCCAAGATCTCTTATCACACATTTGGCATTAAGTAGACTGCCGTTTATGTTGTAGTTCATGGGTACAGAGTTTTTACCAAAGGGGATGGCAATGCATTTTTGGCATTGAACTTGAGGCCATGCCTCTTGACACCAGGCATCTGTCTCAGTGAGGCCCTTCTGTAGGATGTCCACATCATTTGGAGACTCGAATATAGCTCCTAGTTTGCAGTCATCTGCAAACTTCTTTATCAAGAGGCCTTCTGTGTTAGCCTGTACTTCAGAGAAGTAGATACCAAACAGGAGAAGTTCCAGGACTGAACCCTGTGGTAATCCACTTGTCACTGGTTTGAAGTCAGATTTGGAGTCTGCAACTTTTAAAGAGTGGGTTCTGTCAGTGAGCCAGTTAGCAACCCATCTTGTGATGTAGGGATTTATACCTAGTTTAGTGAGTTTAGCTATAATTCCAGAATGGGGGATGGTGTCAAAAGCCTTGGCAAGGTCAAGATAAGCTATGTGAGCCACCTTACCCTCATCTACGGCTTTGGTGACTGCCTCAAAGAAGTCGATCAGTTTCAGAAGGCATGATATGCCTTTTACAAACCCGAACTGGGTGGGGTCCAGAGTTTGGAGGTTACTAATGTTTTTGTTAATGAGTTCCATGATGATACGTTATATGGCCTTGCAGACCAGGCTCATCAGGCTAATAGGGCAATAGTTCCCAGGATAAGTGGTGGCTCCCCCTTTGAGAAGTGGGATAAGTGTTGCTGTGCACCATTCAGTGGCCACAAAGCCTGACATGAGACTATGACTGAACATGGTGCTTAGGTGGGGTGCCAGTTTGTTCTGACGTTCATGTAAAATGCAGCCTGGGATGTTGCCTGGTCCCATGGATGCTGTGTTTTTGGTTTTAGAGAGTGCAGCTTTTACCTGCATAGATATGATTATAGGGACTCTGCATTCTTCCTGTATAGATATGGGCACTTTAGGGGGTGAGAGGGTGGTAAAGTTAGCACTAAACCTATCTGCCAGGATGTTGGCAATATCAGTCGGTTCTGTAATTTTCATACCGTTGTGCTGTAACTCAGAATAGATCTGGGTGTTGCCATTGAGATTCTTGACATACCTACAGAATGCTTTGTGGTTGCTCTTAGAATTAGTGGCAATTTTGTTTTTGTAGCTAGCTTTGGAGGATCTTATAAGGGATCTCAGCTTCTTACTGAGGCTGACCAGGGAGCTCCTCCACTCATGGGATTTTACTCTATTTTGCAACACTTTCTTCCTTCTGTTGTAGAGTTTGTTTACGGCAGGAAACCACCAGGTATAGAAGTTATCACAGAGGATGAAGGCTATGGGCTATTAATGTGATGTATCCTATGGGGGTACAGGGTTTTATTCACTTTGCTTTCATTTGAATACTGTATGACCTTGAGCAAGTCAGACAGTGGTATATGACCGCTGCAAAAGTGGGCTATAGTATCCTGGACAGCATGCTAAGTTAACTATCTAGGACCTGTGAAAGCTTCCCTATAAAGGGAAGCTAGGGCAGAAATATAAGTTACCTGGCACTTGCTCACTAAAGCAATTATATAAGTCAGCACTAAAAAATTGCACTACACCCTCACAAACTCCCCTTGAGTACCTTGTTCCCCATTGGCCCTTTTTTTTCAATTATAAAGGAATTCCCAATACTATTCTAGCATGTCCAAAGGTCAGTTGTCAATCTCCTCTCCGGTCCAGCTGGTGAATCTGGGAATCTTGAGGCAATATTACAACTGCCTCATGTACACAGACAACCCTCTCCTCCTCCCAACAAATTCCAACACATGTGAGAGATGCAACCATATAGCCAAACTGGAGGCTAAGCTCTCTCAACTCAGTACTGGCGTAACCAGTCAGGAGGAAAAGGAAACCACACTCACTACAATTCCAGTCTCACATAGACCTACCATGACAGCAAACCAAACACATAAACACACAAAAACAAACTCGGAGACTCTAAATAAAAATCTGCCTAAGCAGCAGAGACCTCCAAAGCAGACACCCAAGCAACCGCTACCCCAAAACAAAACACGTGCAACACATATCTCACAAAGCCAGTGTTCTGAACAGTCACAGCCCTTAAGGCTAAACCTGATACACTTGTAATAGATGACTCTGTCGTCAGGCACACTGACGTCCCGCTCACCAGGCTGAACAAGGAGAAGGTCACGGTGAGCTGCCTGTCGGGCGCTAGGATCCGCCACATAACACAAGCACTCAAGTCACTCCAAGGCAAGTACAAATATGACTCAGTCATTGCCATGCTGGTGTGAATGACCTGAGACGTACCTCCCTGGACTACATGAAAAGAGACATAGAGGAGCTCTCTGAGCATGTAGCAGAGAACGGTATGACCCTGACCTTGAGTAGCATCTTACCCTCACCAAGAATGATGCCACAATATGAAGACAAGATGATCAAATTCAACAACTGGCTTAAGTATTGGTGTCATTCAAAGGGGATCCAATGCCTGTCAGCCTGGGATGACATGCTCGACAAGCCATGATGCTTCGCTAGGGATGGCTTGCACCTATCACCCCTGGGCTTTTGGATATTGGCAAAGGCTCTTGCTACCCCCATAGTGCCTTTTTTAGGCAAGGCTTAAAAGACAAACCCACCTCCATAGGTATCACAAGGGATAAGAAACTAAGAGTAGTGCTACTCAACGCCAGAAGTCTAAACCTCAAGATGCATGCACTCGAAACTCTCCTTAGCATGGAGAACATTGATATCTGTGCAGTAATAGAAACCTGGTTCAAGGCTCCCGAGAGCACCCCAGCACTACCAGGTTATACCTCATACCATGCTTTTCAGCCCCAGAACTTGGACCGAACCACAGAAGGAGGGGGAGTATCAATATTTGTCAAAGATACCCACACCTCCAGGTTGGTGGCACAGCACAAAGCATCAGAGACTATCCATGTGCAACTAACAGTGGGTAAAACTGCCTTCCAGTTTATAGCCTGCTACAGACCACCCTCACAAACCCAGGAACTCCACTCGGCCTTCCTGAGAACACTGGAAAATATGAAGGTCTCTCCAAACACCACTATATTGGGTGACTTCAACTACCCAAACATAGACTGGGAGCATTACTCTAGCTCCAACACCCTAGCCCAAAGGTTCCTAGAATTTATAAACTCAAATGCTATGGAACAACTTGTTACCACTCCAACAAGAGGGGAAAGCATACTGGACCTGATCATCACCAACATGGGGACTCTATGCTCCAGACCAGAAGTGTATCCCTCACTGGTAAGATCAGACCAGAAACTAATCTCACTGGATATTCACATCCCGACCCCACCCCCTGCCCAGAAAACCACAGTGAAAAACTTCTCTAAAGCAAATTTCACACTCCTCAAAACCGAGGTGGAATCCTTCAAAGCCCCCAGGCCTGTGGAAAATACGGCCCAGACTGCAGAATCCTTTATAAACACATTCTATGAACACCTTCAGGAATGCATGGATCATGCAATCCCAAATAAAACCAAGACCCAATCCTCCAAAGGCAGGCGTCCTGTCTGGTGGACCCCAGCCATAAACAAACTATACAATAGAAGGAGGAAGCTACTACATGATAGAGCAAAATCCCAAAAAGGGAAGGCATCTCTGATCAGTATTAGCAAAAAACTATGGGCACTCATAAAATCGTCTAAGGCCAGCTTTGAGAGAAAAATTGCACAGGACACTAAGGATAATCACAAGACTTTCTTTAGTTATGTTAGGAACCTGGGTGGGAATTCCCAGATATACTCAGAATTAGTCCAAAATGACAAAAAATACACCAAACCCACAGACATTGCCAACATCCTAGCTGACAGGTTCATCGCAAACTCCCCCCCCACCAAAAGGGCAAATATCTATCCCAGCAGAGTGCTGACCCCTGACATCTCAGATGCTCAGGTAAGAGCCGCCCTCTCCAAAGCAAAAAACACAGCATCAATGGGACCAGACAGTGTCCCGGGCTGCGTCCTACATGAACTCCAAGAAGAGCTAAACCCAAACATAAAACTACTGTTCATTCTCAGCCTTACTACAGGATATGTACCCAAAGAGTGGTGTACAGCAACGGTGGTCCCTCTCCACAAAGGTGGTGCCTCAACGGATCCTGGAAACTATAGCCCCGTAAGCCTGACTAGCTTGGTCTGCAAAGCTATGGAAAGGGTCATCATGGACCTTATAAATAAAGATATTGGGGACCTACAGACACTGGATCCTACCTAGTTCGGCTTTGTTAAGGGCAGATCCTGCCTTTTAAACCTGGTCGATTTCTTTGAAACAGTCACCAAGGCCATTGACGAGGGGAAGGTGGTCCACACAGCCTACCTGGACCTCGCAAAAGCCTTCGATACAATACCCCACTCGGGCATTATAGATAAGCTCAGCAACTTAAATATAAACCCCTATGTCACTAGATGGGTTGCAAACTGGCTCAAGGACAGAACCCACATGGTTAGAATTGCTGGAGCCATGTCAGACTCCAAACCAGTTACAAGTGGCGTCCCACAAGGCTCAGTCCTGGGACCTCTCTTGCTCGGTATATATTTCTCAGAGGTACAGGCCAACATGGAAGGACTGTGGCTGACCAAGTTTGCAGACGACTGCAAATTGGGCGCCATAATCGACTCTCCAGCTGACACAAGCATCCTCCAAAAGGGCCTCATAGAAACAGACAACTGGTGCCAGAGCCATGGCCTCAAGCTAAATGCCAAAAAGTGTATAGTCATCCCCTTTGGCAAAAACAAAGTGCCCACAAATTACCACATAAGTGGTAATCCATTATGTACGGAAGAAGTAATTAGGGACCAGGGGACCCAAGTTGATAGCAATCTCTCATTTGACAACCACGTGGCCAAAGTGGTTAGAAAAACATTTTATATAGCCCACCTAATCATGAAGGGATTCACATCTATATTAGGGGAGGTCATCATGCCTCTTTACTCATCCCTCATCAGGCCCATAATTGAGTACAATGCCCCTTTTGGGATGTACCTTACCAGACACCTGCAGCAACTGGAAAGACCCCAAAAGTACCTCACCAAGAGGATCAAAGGGCTCAAACAGATGCCATATGCTGCCCGGTTAAAGAAACTCCAGCTCTACTCAGTGACATACCGCCTGCTCAGAGGCGATATGTGCCTGACGTATAAAGCCATGTCCAACCCGGAATTAATGGACATGCTGCACCTCAGAAAATCCAAATCCCATTGAGCTACGCGCTCGAGAGACCTGAACCTCAGCACTGAAATAAATAGGACATGCTGGAGGGACAGATTCATAACCCAGAGGCTCCCTTCACTCTGGAATAAAATCCCAGTCCAGGTTAGGCAGAGTCCCTCATTAACTCTCTTCAAGAGGAATCTTGATGAGTGGATGGGGGATCGTAGGTTTACCCCGAGTATCACTTCTGTGTCACTGTTAGACAGAGGCACAGTATACTAACCTCGAAAAAGGGCATAGCAAAATTAATTTAAAATGGGTGGCGAAAGCCAAACACACTCTGGCTAGGCTTATAAATGCCCTAGGGCAGATAGCCTAGTATGAACCTATGAACCTATAATTGTGACTGCTACGTCCCCAGAAAGAACATGGGCTATTGGTGTTTTTAATTCCTAAGCAACAGAGACTGTATTGCAAATGTATGTATATACAATGTGCACTTTCATGACACTTGGCCCAAAAATACAGCATCACTGTTTTCACTGTTGACAAAGCTATTTTCATATCAAGGTATAAAGCCAGTTATATAACCTGCATACTACAGTATAAACATGAACATCTTAACAAGGGTCCCACACACTGGCAAAGCAATTAAACTGACTTAATTCCAGCCATCACCAGCATTTAATTTAGAAGACACAGTATTTTTTTTTTTTTATGCCAACAACTTAATGTGCAAAAAGGAGGTTAGACCTCCTTCACCCTTAACACCTGGTATTAACTGCCATTTCATATAAACTAATGCAAAACCATAACCAAGTTCAAAGTAAGCCATTATCAGCACTGCAAAAGGGAAACACATAAATGTAAGAAGCCCAACAAGTATTTCTTAATACATAAAGTATAAAGGTATGACTTTCATGTGAAGCCATACATACTTTGCATGTGATCTCTACACAGACACTATATGCTAAATCTTCAAGCAGGTTACAACCCTCTTCTAGTCCCGGACACTGAAAGAAATGTAAAATAAAGCTAGACAAGATGTTATTATACTTCTTTGTGAGAGCTTGCTTGTCAGGTTTTATTCTCAGTGATAGCTCTTTCAGTGTCAAGGAATATATTTTGTAAATAATGTATATACAAAGATACACTGAGGTAACATGCCTAACATTTTACTGCAAATACAAGGACAGCATAAAGTGCAAGGAAAGGCGAGCAAGTACTGCTGGAATCAAATTCATCCTCTAATCTTGGTGAGCACATTCACCTGCGGACGCTGTTTTTACTAAATCATACTCAGGTGACATGGATATATGGCCTGCATTTTTTGTAGCTTATATCATGGACAGAAGTAGCTTAAAAAGTAAAAAAAGATAGCTGGGTGCACAAGTCCTGGGATAAAAAAGTGCCCAATCCTTGTAGGCACACTGGTGAAACTGGAAAAAATCAGAGTGCAGAATCCTCAACACATGGAAATATTCCTACAGTGGGGTTAGACCAGGCTGAGGGGGAAGATGGCCTTCCCTGTTGTAAAAAGAGGTTGTAATCCACAAAAAACACATAAATGGACAGCCCAAAAAAGAGCCATAAAGATGGCAGAGTGACTACTGAAGATTAGAAAGAAATTATGGGTTGTTACTATTATGCAAGAGGTCAAGAATTTCCGAACAGAAGATATTCAAAAAAGCTTAAGTGAGAAATTAGAAAAAAAAAATACTGGCACAAGAAAAATCTTCAAATGCTTCAAATGTAAATTTGTGTTTATTAATACAATAGCTTCATGAAAAAATTATATAGCCCAAGAAACATTGGACTACTTAGAAAAAGAAATGACTGAGGAAGTACAAAACTATAAAGAACAAAACCTCGAAATTTTTGAAAGGTAAAAAGAAAAAAGAAAAAATGGGCATGGGAAAGAAAGAAAGATTTGACGTGGTGTAATATTTATGCTAAAGAGAAAGCCAAGCTAGTTGATACAAAAAGTAGCTCCAAAGATATTTGTAGAGAAATACAGACAAAGACACCTATATAAGAAAAACTTCACGATACATCACAAAGGGGGAACGTAGAACAGAAGATTAGTAAAACAGAAGATAAACAAATAAAAACTAAAGTTAAGTAATACCTGTAAAGTGAAGGATATAGTGTAGGAAGTCTAAGACTGGTTATGTCACAGCATAATAGAATAATGAGTCCCAAAAGAAAGGAGAAACAGGTGGAGTGGGAAACATCTGAAGAAGAAATATGGACATAGGAAAGAAAAAGAGATTTAATACGCTGCAGTAATTATGCAAAGGAAAAACAAAACTAATCAATACAAGAAAAAAAAACAGCACCAAAGATATTTGAAGAGAAATACAGCCAAAGGCATCCAGATATGGAAAATGTTTCAACACAAAAAATAAGAACATGAAGGGAGAAATGGAAAAGATTAGTAACGGAGAAGTTAAAGAAACAGAAAACAAAGTTATGGATTACCTGAAAAGGGAAGGATTTATTGTAGAAAATCCAACTCTAGTAACATCACAACATGACAGAACAGTAAGTCTGCAAATTAAGGAGAAGCAGGTGAAACGGGAAGCATCTGATCAGTTGTCACATGAAAATATTCTGGAGCCTTCAGTAGGAAACCAGTATAAAAGTGCAGCTGGAGTTACATGGCAAGCGAAGGAACAGGTAATCATGGCAACTCCGATGCAGTCAATGTTGTGGAGAGATAGCCAGTGACTTCCCATATGAAACAGTAACTGATAATGCGGGATGCAGCTGAACTGAATATGTCACAGGATGGTGTTCTGAAAGTTTCTATAGAATGCCTACAGGAAAGAGAGAATAAAGAATTTGCTCTAAGTTAGAAGGAAAATATCTAAGGGGAGAGTTGCTTGATATAATAGAGAGGATAGACATATTAAGATTAATGAAAAAATAGATTACCGAAAGTCAATAAGACAAAAATGTTAGAAGTCTACTAATTAAGTCTTTTAAGAGAAATTCATGGGATATAACACAAACAAATAAGATATATTCCTATACAGCAAAATTAACAAATAAAGCCTTACCACAAAGACACAAGGCAATAAGAGAAAGTTAGGGAATAAATCAAATGCCTTTTTGGAAGTATCAAACATAGAAAACTATAAAGCAATTAAAACAGGAAGTGTCACTGCTGGAAGATTATAAAAAAGGAAACAGATCACTAAAAATATTTAAAAGGACAGACATGGTAAAAGCAATATGCAATATTACAACAGACCAGAATCTATTGTACACTATTGCAAATAATAAATTAAAGTTAACAACACAGACAGAAAAACTTAAAGATATGCAGATAAATATAAAGAAAAAAAGCATAAAGTAGGCAATTAATTGATGACCAAAAAAAAGTTTTTTTAGAAAATTGGGAAACAAAGCAAAAGGAACAGAAATACCCCCAATAAAGAACAAATAGACACATTTTGGAGAAATATCTATGAAGGTAGAATATAACAAAGATTCTGAATGGACACAAGAAGTAAAAAAACAGTAAAAAGTTCAAATTTACAGGGTATGAAATGGGATGAAGTTACTTCCAGAAAACCTGAAGCAAAATTAAGAAAAGCTCCTAAATGGAAAACCCCAGGCCCAGACGCAGTACCTAACCTCTAGCTAAAAGTATTAACATCATTACACAAAGAATTAGCCCTGAGTAAGAACTACTTATACATTCACCCTGAACAGACATCAACCTGGTTAACCAGCAAGCTAACCTAAAAACTATACACCAATAACTTGCCTTCCAACAATATGCAAACTATATACTGGAACTCATGCTTATAGAGTTTACGGTCATTTAGAATAAAACTCAATCATGGCAACAGACCAAAAAGGTAACACAAGAAAGTCATATAGAACAAAGGATCATTTGCTGTTATTTTATTTGTTTACTTATTTAACATTTGTTGACTGGGAAGTCTGACTAGGACAGATCTTTTTTTTTCAGTGGAGGCCTGGAGAGAAATGCTCCAGATGCATGTCTTTGGAATGAGGGAAGAAACTGGAGTACCCAGAGGAAACTCAAGTGAATGTAGGCAGGACATGCAGACTCTGCAGAGAAGGCATCACAGCTGAGAATCGAACCAGAGAACCTCTTGCGAGGCAACATTAGCTGCTGCATCATTGCGCCACTCATTAAATAAAGTCATAATAGAGAATTGTAAAAAGGGGAAGGATCTAGGTATGGCATGGATACATTACAAAAAAAAAGCATTTAACAGCATCCTACATTCACAAATAAAAGAGTGCTTACAAAAGTGTAAGATACACCCTACACTGATCAATTACATTCAGCTAATCCATGATAAAGGACAAATTATTATACAAGGGATAAAAATTCAAATGGGATATTGCATGATGACTCTGTCACCATTGCTCTTTTGTCTTGCCCTTAATCCATTAAGCTGTCTACACAGTTACAATTTGGTTCCCAGACAACAACAAAGTACAAAGACTTCTCAACTTATTTTTATGGGTGATTTAAAACTTTATAGTTCATTAGATAATGAAAGCACAACTGGAAGTGGCCAATTTTTTTTCAGATGATATAAAACATCATTTGGTCTTGATAAATGTGCAACAGCAACATTTAAAGCAGGAAAGCTACAGCACCAGGAAAATATCAGCCTGGGACAGGAATGTGATATAAAGGAACTTGAGCAGGAGGAGTGTATAAATATTTGGGAGTTGATAAAGAATCAACAATAAAACATGAACACATGTGAACAAAACTCAGTAAAGAATATTTTAAAAGACTAAAATTAATACTGAAAACAGCCCTGACATCTAGGAACAAGGACCAAGCTATAAAACAAGTTGTTCTTCCTGTTCCAATTTACATTTTTGTGGTGATTTAGTCCTAAAATGTATTGGATCAGTTGCACAGATGTTTCATGTTTATCATATGATATATAAAAATCAGTGTATACCAATATTATATGTTCCTTGTTCTTTAGGAGGTATGGTCCTCCTTGAAATTGATTACATATATAGATCTACAATTGTAGGACTGCATATTATATTCACTGACCACATCAGATCCAAAAACAGTGAAAGTTTTGAAACATGGAAAGAACAAATCTAAGGTAACTTCCCTGCTTAGTTTAGCAGCAGCATATCGGTGTCAAGCAGGAATGGAAACCAAACCAGAAGTAGACAGAAATCAGACAGCAACTGGATGTGGCAAAAAAAAAATGAAAGAAAGCATATAAGGGAAAGGATCAGATGAGAAGGCAAGAAATGTATAAGGCATAAATTGTTTGTTTGTTTGTGTCTTTCATCTTTTCCTGGTTAGGGGTCGCCACAGCGGAACTCCGGTCCGCTAATGATTGGCAGTTGATTTTTATGTACCGACTTGCCAGGCCTGACGCACAGCCTTCAATGAAGGTACGCTCATTCACGCATGTCTCCATGCAGAAGACGCTGTAGCTGAGAATAGAACCGGATAGCGTCTTACTGTGAGGCGACAACGCTACCGCAGCACCACCACCGCGGGTATAAGGCATAAATATAGCTGCAAAAACAACCACATGTCAATTAGGCTCTGACAGGGGAATATTTACGGATAGGTGAATATAAGCCAAAAGATGAAAGGTTAATATTGGTGGCCCATGACAGTGGACTACGTACGCACTGTTTTTTGGGTCCATTAAACATGTAGGAGAAACAGACAAATGCAGGTTTGATAAAACAAAACTGGAAATAGTCACACATCTTGTTGAAGGCTGTGATACATTAATGGCAGGGGGCCTGAATACTGAAAGGCATAATAGTGTGGCATTGGGGATTGTGCAAACATTACAGTACTAAAGTAGCTGAGAAGCATTGAAAACTTAAGCCACAAAGCATTAGAGAGAATGATGACATTTACATCACATGGGATCACCCATTATCAACAGTTCAGAAAACTGATGTGAGATAACCAGACATAGTACTCCATGAAAACAAGACAAAAGAAGCATTGATTAGTGAAATCATGACAATCAGTGACTACAGTGTCTTACATACAGTGAAATACTCAAAGTCAGAAAATGCCAGGATTTGTAGGAAGAAATGAGAGTAATGTGAAAGAATACCCAGGCATAACCAATACAGTAAAGAGTCGATTATCCAAACTATTTGGGACCTGGGATAGTTCAGATAATCAAATTGTTTGAATAATCAAACATATAATTGAACCGGATAAAAAAAACTTCAAAAACCTTGTTTTTTTCTGAATGCAGGAATACGCGTTTCAACCATTCAGCAATTCCAATGGACAATAAAGAACATTTTTCATACATAAGCTGACTACAAGCTCAAAAAACATGCTCAATCAAATACATATAATGTTTACATATTCAGCCTTTATGATTTTTCCTACCCGAAAACTTTGGAAGGCTGGTTCTGATAATCAACATTCGGATAACTGACTCTTTACTGCAGTAGTGGGAGCAATGGGTCTTGTAAAAAGACATGCTATTGATACATGTGACTCCATATAAATTGCAGAAGGAGCCTTTTCTGGGCACATTGCGGGTGTTGTGAAGAGCAATTCTGGCTAACATCAAAGACTGAAACAATATTAATTTCATGAACTTTAATCATAACTTTGACTTAGGAATGGGGTCCATTCCTGTCATGTTATTAGAAACTCCAAAACAAGGAGAATTTGAACACCAAGAACAGTGACATCCCTAACATTAAACTGGGCTTTAATGTTAGTATGGCTCCATATCTGGATATTTTTTAGGATTTCATACCTTTTATGTGCATCATCCTAACATAGTGCTACTGAAGACAGCAAGTAATGCTATGTCCTAAACATGTGCCAGTGCTTACATATGACAAAGGAATGCTATGGACTGTATAAAATGTCAGAAACTGAAGCTGCATCATTGTAACAAAATCCAAACATCACCAATTACATCTGCATGTCTGCAACAAAACTAGACTGCCACCAACAACAACTGTGTTACTGCAATGGAAACCAAACATCTCCAACTATAGGTGTACTATTTAATGATATCCAATACTCAGCAAGAGCTGCTAGCTAACTTTAAGGAAACTCATTCAACACAACTACATATATATTTTTAAGGATATTCAAACCTCACCAAGTACAGTTATACAAGATCAAACATAATCAACTACAGCTGTATCATTATAACAAAACCCACGCATAACATCCTACAGCTGCATCATTGTAACAAAACCCAAACCTTACATCCTACTGTTGCATCTTGTAACAAAATCCAAACATAACAAAGGACATCTGCAATACAAAAACATCAATACACTGTGGCAACAGATGTGCCATGGTCATGGTTGATAAGGGATACATCATGTACTTACAGTATCAAAATAAATAAAATAAAATAAATAAATAGGAAATACTTCAATGCAGAACAGATAGCAACCAGTGGAGCAATGGAGTGCATAAAGTAATGGGAGTTATCGTACCACAGTTTCAGAAGACCAGACCACTGCAGATTTATCTCATAAAAGGAAGTCAGATAACAAAAAGTGCTTTCCTATCCCCTAGTGTTCAACTAACTCCACTCAGCTAAAAAGCACTTTCATCAAAAAAATTACTTTCAATCAGCATTTCCCCCTTACCCTAGGAGCAAGTGAGGGGGTAAGAGGGTGACCTGTAATTATATCAGGACTGGGGGGGCACAGCTGACAAGGACTCCTGAGATGGGGTGTGTATGTCTCAAGTATTCCATGCACAGAAATTGATACATCTGCTTTGTGTTGGGTGACCCAATTATAAACAATATTGTTAAGAACCATTTAAAATAATGCATAGCTTTTCAAAGCAATATTTTCTATAGCTAATACTCTCCCACTGTTAGCCAGTGATATAACTATAAATTACACTACTCTTCTTTGATAACAGCTTGCCAATTAGGTATTATTCTTCTTACTGCCTCTTCCAGTATAAAAGTATACATTTTAAAAGATATTTTAAATAAAATATATATAAAGATATGCTGAATTAATTATTTATTAATTATTTTATATTTGTTGACTGGGAACGTCCGACTAGGTTACACAGAGCCTGTTTTCAGTGGAGGCCTGGGAAGAGATGCTCCAGACGTTTGTCTTTAGAATGTGGGAGGAAACTGGAATACCCAGAGGAAACCCACGCGCACACAGGGAGAACATGCAAACTCTGCACAGAAGGCACCCCAGCCAAGAATTGAACCAGAGAACCTCTTGCTGTGAGGCAACAACGTTAACCGCTGCACCACTGTGCCACCCACCATGTAATGTGCCAAACATTTCACTGTACTTAAATGTGTCTTTCTAGCTAGGTATCTCTTACAATTTTATGTTTTTTGTGTGCCTTCTTGACATAGTGCCATGGAAGTCGTCACTTAATACAATGTATTATATTTATACTAGTGCTAACACACGGCACAGGAATGTTGTTAAATTAATACATTTTCACTAGTAAGGACTTCTAGACAGTCAAAAAAAAACAAGGTGAAACTATGGCTAAAAAAGAACCAGTGAACATGATGAAGTTCTTGTTGAAACGTTGAAGAGAAAAAAAAGCACTAAGAAAACTGCTTCGGGTTCTTTTTCAGCCACAGCTTTGCCTTGTTTTTTTTTTAATTTTCCAGTTGTTTAGTAATTTCTGTTGATTGACTTACAGACAGTTTTATATACAGATCTGCTTCAATGCCAAGGAAAAGGGTGGAATTTGAAAAATGGAGGGCATCAGACTGAGATTGGGATATATTGTTAGCGACTCAAAAGGGTACGACCCACATGTGGTTTGCAGTAACATGGGAGGTCAATAAGCATTTAATATTACAAGACTCATTTGTTTACCAGAAAATTTGTAGTATTTTACTTGCAAATGCTGAAGATGTAAACACTAGACAATTCACACAGATTAATTGATTTAGCTAATTTTGTTTGTAAACCAATATGTTTCAGTTGGGTACATTCTCTTTTAGAAGGAGGCAAGATGATGAAAGTTCTAAAATAAATACAGCATAATCTTAAGAATAATTATAACATAACCGCCCCTAAAAAATAGTAAAAGTAATAAACAGAATAACATGCCCAAGCATACAATCAGCAACCCTCAGGCAACAATGAAACGATATGCCAACACACTGCCAATATTCATAATGGCAATATATATAAGCAGATTAGTAAATTAATGCATAATTTCAATGAACAGGTTTACAATGTTCAAATGTATAGAGTCAATATAAACACTATGTACATAAGGGTCAGAAATATCAGCAAAGGGACATATTCGCCTATCATGCATGACTATGTGTGTAATTATTTTTGAAATAAAAAGAAAATATTTTTGCATATTGTACCTTAACACTATTACATGTATCAGAATGCTGCAACACCACTGTTTACATCAGAATGGACTCTGATACAAAGGGAGACAGAAATTAATATTTAAAACATTATGATTGACTTATGACCTACTTGTGACCTATTTGTTTGAGTCTTGCAGGAAAGTTAAAAGTCTAGCAGTATCCTTTGAGGTCTTCCCTAAGCTATATATGATAAAAAGAAGGATAAAGAACATTTAAGAGCTCAGTGCATGCTTGACATGCTTTTTCAATAATGTGGTTTAATGATAACATACATGTTACAATGAGGGTCGTTATGCCAGCAACTGATTATATTTAGATAAGAATAAGAAACATGTTTTTAATGCTATACTATAAAGAAAACACATACATTACAAGTGTCCCTTTAAAACAGGGGTGGGGCAAGACAGGGATCACTCCTGAAGTTTAAAAGTGAGCACAAGTGAATGCAAAGAAGATGAAGAGGACAGGAGGGAAAAAGGCAGAGGAGGGGAATAGAAACTTAAGCTGAGCAACATCAAATACAGAAGTAAAGAATATATTGTCACATGGTAAATTGGTATAATGAGGCACGGACACCACAGTTATAGCAGAAACATAAGTTATATTGGCTGTGGCTTGAAATCTGAGGTTACTGTCACCACTGAGGATACTTAGAAGGAAAGAAGATGGAAACGGTGTTTGTTATGACCAGTCAGTATTAAGGGTGGAACAGAATGCTGTATTCAGGCCACTAAAAGCTATGAAGAAAAGGAAGGGCACACTTTGATATCCGGCTTGTAGTGTAAGAGTAGTGTTAGCTGGACAATGTGGTACACAGCTATGGGAACCCTTAATCTTTATTTATTTTATTTTACTTACTTATTTTTATTTATCCTTTGTTAACCAGCTTAGTCTCACTAAGGCTACTAGTTGGTTTTCATGGGAGATCCAAAGTGGTATTTATACTACTAGGGAAAATTTGGCCACGACAATGGGCAGCTTCCCCTAATCTTTTTTATAGGTGCCATTAGATCTTTTACACCCACCAGAGCTACTCCTAACTTAAGCATATGGGGTTTCAGTTTAATATCTCATCTGACTCGGTAGTGCAGCACACCCCTTATGCTGTAATATTCTAGATGTACACTGGGTGTGGTCAGTATTCAGGGTGATAATGGAAAGAAAGACAGGAAAGTACAGGGCAAGTGTCTAAGGACTACACAGTGCTAATGGCTGTATCTTGCTTAGATGTGACTGTTGGACGGATCCAGTTATCTATACATCTGATTTTTACACGTTCATCTTTGTAACTGGCCTTTGGATCTCCTGAATGTTAACAGCAGAAGACCTTCCTCTGTCAGATGTCTTTCAATCTAACATGAACAATAATACAACTAAACTATCAATCAGACAGATAAGGGACCCTCTTGGCAAAGTTCATTGAACCTTCTGTTACCATTCCATGCAAAGGTTTGCCATGAGAAATTAAACAGCATGAAGTGCAATTGGTTGACTCTGAAAGCTAAAAGAAAAAGGAATAGGGATGATGGATATACATGTAGTAAGTAGCGAAGAACCATAGAATCAGGAATTATATCTATTTCAGACATCACATCACATCTATTTCAGACATCACATTAGGTAAGGAGTGACACGCATTCACAGGGAACACCAAGAATGACATCATCTCAGATCATAAAGTCTATCTCCATTGGAACCTGCTACAGACTAAGATAGTTATAAGCGGCATATCTATGACTTGGTGGATAAATGTGAAAAGTTATGCAGATTGATGAGGAAATATACAGGACATGTGCATTATCTGACAGGTTATTCTAGGGTAGACAGAAAAAAAATGAAAGGATCTGGAAGTTAGATTAATGACTTGAGTGTGTCATACAGAGCTATGTGAAAGGGCAGGGCTAAGGTTTAATAAATGCTAGGGAATGCCTTAACAGTGGCTTAGGTTGGAGAGGATGGGCTTAAGAAAGGATTTGGAAGGCTATGTAATTATACACAAGTGTACAGAAGAAAAATGGGGTACCCTCTATGGATTTGCTTCATTCTGAGTAGACAAGTACATGGGTGGAGATTTAGGCATTTGTAAAATAAAAGGGAGGAGTGGTAAGAGTTGGCAGCTGAAGTGTCGGCAGTTCAAGACTGATTTAATGACATGGAGATGGGGTCTTGGAATACTCTGGCAGTAACATTGGCAAGGCAGGTTTTATGTGACCCTGGACAGGTGGAAGGCTGAGAATTAACTGAAGATGAGCTGCTGCAAAGCAGACAGCTGCAACACATGTTTGTGTTTAACATAGTATATTGATTTTTGAACCTTTATCTTGCTATGGTTACATGCATTTTGCCTTTACTACCTGCACCTTTTTTTTCTATCTTTCTCTTGTACCTGTTAATACAGTCCTTTGGAACCTCAGCACTACATACACTGCATGACTTATAAATCACTTTACTGAATATGTACATGAACTGTTGGAAACTCTTGGGTTCTGGCTATTGTGATTCTCAAACAATCTGGAAATATATCGCTGATTGATAAGTATATTTCTTGACATTATACCCTTTCAGAGTTCCGCATTGTCTTAACTTTGCCTGACTGAATTATTTTATATATTTTCTGGCATTGTTTTATGTTTCTAATCTGTCCTGAAACTGCGTACCCCCTATTTCTGAGGTGGAGTTTATAAAATTTGTCTAACAGCTTTTGTGTTATCGGATTGCTTCAAGGTTTGTGGATTTAAAAATAGTTTCTGTTTGTAAATTCTTGCATACACTGCTGGAAATTCCTGGCTTCTGGCTGGTGTGATTCTCAAACAATCTGGAAATATATTGCTGATTGTTAAGTATATTTCTTGGCATTTCAGAGTTCTGCATTGTCTTAACTTTGCCTGACTGAATTATTATTTGCCTGACTGAATTATTTTATATATTTTCTGGCATTGTTTTATGTTTCTCATCTGTCCTGAAACTGCATACCCCCTATTTCTGAGGTGGAGTTTATAAAACTGGTCTAACAGCTTTTGTGTTATCTGATTGCTTCAAGGCTTGCTGATTTAAAAATAGTTTCTGTTTGTAAATTCTTGCATACACTGTTGGAAACTCCTGGGTTCTGGCTGGTGTGATTCTCAAACAATCTGGAAATATATCACTGATTGATAAGTATATTTCTTGACATTTTAACCTTTCAGAGTTCTGCATTGTCTTAAATTTGCCTGAATAAATTATTGCTTGCCTGACTGAATTATTGTATATATATATTCTGACATTGTTTTATGTTTCTCATCTGTCCTGAAACTGTTTTTCACCCCCTTCCTCCCACCCTATTCTTGTAGAGTTGTTACAGTTGGTGGCTTTGCAGTTGCCTGCCCCTACTGTAAATTTGATCTGGGACACCCTTCCCAGTCTGGTGTTCACTCTACTTAATACAGAGAGAACATTTGAGAAGGCCAATCCACTTAGGTTCTTAACCTCTGCTCCTCGTTCCTCTCTCCTTGCACTTTACTAAAAAAAAAATGCACTCTATTTTGCTTTTGATTACTCAATTGTAATTATTCTGCTGCATTTATTACTCCTTGGTAGTAGCCTGATTAAATTGTAACTGTTATTCTAAGCCTTTCGGTTTAAGCACTTGGGCTTCAGACAAGTTGTTTTACATTAAGAAGGTTTGTGGTCTGCACTGTTGTGGCAGGACAGGTAGCTTACATCCTTCTAAACTGGGAATTGCTGATTGATGGCTCAGTGTCTGTTATTCTAAAAGTCTATTGGTTCTGGTTTAAGCATTTGGGCTTCAGGCCAGTTATTTTACATTAAGAAGGTTTGTGGTCTGAACTCTTGTGGGAGTAGAGGTTAGATTCTGCCCTTCTGAGCTGGGTATTTCTAGTTAAAGGATTATTGTGCCTGCTTATCTGAACTGTTTCTTTCTGAAACTGGTGCGCCTTGTTTGCTGTAGCATAGACTAGATTCAGGCATGCTGAATCTAGCTTTGTTTGCATAACTTGAGCACTAATCCAGACCATCTATTTTGGAGAAGTCTCCCCTGCACCCTAGTGGTGGGAGTGTGCAGTTAGAACTTGTCTGATCAAAGACTGCTGGAACAGGGCTCGGTTTTGAGCTTTTATACTGGTTAATTGGGTAATTTGTTTAAATCAGTTTGCTTGTTTTCTTTTGTTATATAAAAAATAAAAAAATGCACTTTATTCATCTGCTTTTACTGTATTTGTGTTTCTTCCTACTTTATTGCATTTATTCTGCTGCATTTATTACTGCTTGTTAGTAGCCTGATTAAATTGTAACTGTTATTCTAAGCATTAGGTTGAAGCATGTGAACTTCAGACCAGTTGTTTTACATTAAGAAGGTTTGTGGTCTGCACTGTTGTGGCAGGACAGTTAGCTTACATTCTTCTAAGTTGGAAGTTGCTGATTCAAGGCTTAGTGTCTGTTATTCTAATAGTGTATTAGTTCTGGTTTAAGCACTTGGGGTTCAGGCCAGTTATTTTACATTAAGAAGGTGTAGTCTGTACTCTTGTGGGAGAAGAGGGTAGATTGTGCCCTTCTTAGTTGGGGGTTTCTGGTTAAAGGCTTATTGTGCCTGCTTATTTCTACTGTTTCTTTCTGAAATTGGTATGCCTTGTTTGCTATAGCATAGACTTAATTCAGACCTGCTGAATCTAGCTTTGTTTGTATAACTTGAGCATTGACCCAGACCATCTTTTTTGGAGAAGGTTCCCCTGCACCCTAGTGGCAGGAGTGTGCAGTTAGAACTTGCCTGATCGAAGATTGCTGGAACGGGGCTCAGTCTTTAGCTTTTTATTGGTTAATTTGTTTAAATCAGTTTGCTCATTTGCTGTTATATTAAAAAAAAAATTTAAAAAATACACTTAATGCATCGTCGCTTAGCTAGGGTTAAAATATTCCTGGCGTCATAAAGTCTGCTCATCAAATTTTCCCTTAGAACTAGCCAGTTTTTTTAGTTTTAGCACTCAAATCTGTTTCTTTGAGCTCAGCCCTTGTTCAGAACTCATTGTAAGCACTAAATAAGCTACAAATTATTACAGCACTCAACTTTCCTCACTTGTATAGAGGAAAACAGTTTTTAGTACTTAATAAATAAGCACCTATCCAGGCATGTCTAAGGGTCAGCTCCCAATGTTTTCACATGCATACCTGATGAATCTGGGCATCTTGGGACAATGCAGCAATTGCCTCGTGTACACAGGCAACCTTCTCCTCCTACCACCCAACACTACAACCTGTGAGAGATGCACTTATATAGCCCAACTGGAAGCAAAGCTCTCTTCACCTGAGACTGGACTAGACAGTCAAGAGGAGAAGGTAAACACTTGTACCACACCACACTCATCACACAGTCCCTCAAAATCTACACCACCAAAACACGCACATAGCAACACAAAACACACACCTATATTCGCAGAGGCTCTGAATAAAAATCTGCTCAAGCAACAGAGACCTCCAAAAAAGAAACACATGCAACCTCCACCCCCAACACAATCCAAATGACACATAGCCCACAAACTCAGTGTGCCACTCAACCACAGCTCATATGGCATAACAACGTCTATGCTCTATACCAGAAGTGAATCCCTCACTGGTAAGATCAGACCATAAACTAATCTCACTGGATATTCACATCCCGACCCCACCCCCTGCCCAGAAAACCACAGTGAAAAATTTCTCTAAAGCAAATTTCACACTCCTCAAAACTGAGCTGGAATTCTTCAAAGCCCCCAGGCCTGTGGAAAATACGGCCCAGACTGCAGAATCCTTTATAAACGCATTCTATGAACACCTTCAGGAATGCATGGATCATGCAATCCCAAATAAAACCAAGACCCAATCCTCAAAAGGCAGGCATCCTGTCTAGTGGACCCCAGCCATAAACAAACTATACAATAGAAGGAGAAAGGTACTACATGATAGAGCAAAATCCCAAAAAGGGAAGGCATCGCTGATCAGTATTAGCAAAAAACTATGGGCACTTATAAAATCGTCTAAGGCCAGCTTCGAGAGAAAAATTGCACAGGACACTAAGGATAATCACAAGGCTTTCTTTAGTTATGTTAGGAACCTGGGTGCCAATTCCCAGATATGCTCAGAATTAGTCCAAAATGACAAAAAATACACCAAACCCACAGACATTGCCAACATCCTAGCTGACAGGTTCAGTGCAAACTCCCCCCCACTCCCCACCAAAAGGGCAAATATCTATCCCAGCAGAGTGCTGCCCCCCTGACATCTCAAATGCACAGGTAAGTGCTGCCCTCTCCAAAGCAAAAAACAAAGCATCAATGGGACCAGACGTTGTCCCGGGCTGGGTCCTACATGAACTCCAAGAAGAGCTAAACCCAAACATAAAACTACTGTTCAATCTCAGCCTTACTACAGGATATGTACCCAAAGAGTGGCGTACAGCAACAGTGGTACCTCTCCACAAAGGTGGTGCCTCAACGGATCCTGGAAACTATCACCCCATAAGCCTGACTAGCTTGGTCTGCAAAGCTATGGAAAGGATCATCATGGACCTCATAAATAAAGATATTGGGGACCTACAGACACTGGATCCTACCCAGTTCGGCTTTGTTAATGGCAGATCCTGCCTCTTAAACCTGGTCAATTTCTTTGAAACAGTCACCAAGGCCATTGACGAGGGGAAGGTGGTCCACACAGCCTACCTGGACCTCACAAAAGCCTTCGATACAATACCCCACTTGGGCATTATAGATAAGCTCAGCAACTTAAATATAAACCCCTATGTCACTAGATGGGTTGTAAACTGGCTCAAGGACAGAACCCACATGGTTAGAATTGCTGGAGCCATGTCAGACTTCAAACCAGTTACAAGTGGCATCCCACATGGCTCAGTCCTGGGACCTCTCTTGTTCGGTATATATTCCTCCGAGGTACAGGCCAACACAGAAGGACTGTGGCTGACCAAGTTCGCAGATGACTGCAAACTAGGCGCCATAATCCACTCTCCAGCCGACACAATCATCCTACAAAAGGGCCTCATAGAAACAGACAACTGGTGCCAGAGCCATGGCCTCAAGCTAAACGCCAAAAAGTGTATAGTCATCCCCTTTGGCAAAAACAAAGTGCCCACAAATTACCACATAGGTGGTAATCCATTAAGTACGGAAGAAGTAATTAGGGACCTGGGGAACCAAGTTGATAGCAATCTCTCATTTGAAAACCACGTGGCCAAAGTGGTTAGAAAAACATTTTATATAGCCCACCTAATCGTAAAGGGATTCACATCTAGATCAAGGGAGGTCATCGTGCCTCTTTACTCAACCCTCATCAGGCCCATAATTGAGTACAATGTCCCTTTTGGGATGTACCTTACCAGACACCTGCAGCAACTGGAAAGACCCCAAAAGTACCTCACCAAGAGGATCAAAGGGCTCAAACAGATGCCATATGCTGCCCGGTTAAAGAAACTCCAGCTCTACTCAGTGGCATACCACCTGCTCAGAGGCGATCTGTGCCTGACGTATAAAGCCATGTCCAACCCGGAATTAATGGACATGCTGCACCTCAGAAAATCCAAATCCCATCGAGCTACGTGCTCGAGACTTGAACCTCAGCACTGAAATAAATAGGACATGCTGGAGGGACAGATTCATAACCCAGAGGCTCCCTTCACTCTGGAATAAAATCCCAGTTCAGGTTAGGCAGAGTCCCTCACTGACTCTCTTCAAGAGGAATCTTGATGAGTGGATGGGAGATCGTAGGTTTACCCCGGGTATCACTTCTGTGTCACTGTTAGACAGAGGCACAGTATACTAACCTCAAAAAAGGGCATAGCAAAATTCATTTAAAATGGGTGGTGAAAGCCAAACACACTCTGGCTAGGCTTATAAATGCCCTAGGGCAGATAGCCTAGTATGAACCTATGAACCTATGAACAAACTCAGTGTGCCACTCAACCACAGCACATATGGCATAACAACGTAGCCCACAAATTCAGTGTGCCACTCAACCACAGCACATACGGCATAACAACGTAGCCCACAAATTCAGTGTGCCACTCAACCACAGCCCATAAGGCATAACAACGTACCCAACACTCTAGTCATAGGTGACTCTATAGTCAGGCACTCTGATGTTCCACTCACCAGGCTAAACAAGGAGAAAGTTACTGTCAGCTGCCTGATGGGTGCAAAGATCTGCCACATAATGCGCGCACTCAGGTGACTCCACAACAAGCACAAATATGACTCTCTCATTGTCCATGTTGGTGTGAATGACCTGAGACATACCTCCCTGGACTACATGAAAAGAGACATGGAGAAGCTCTCCAATCTTGTAGTCCAGGCAGGTATGACCCTAGCCCTGAGTAGCATCCTGCCATCACCCAGAATGATTCCACAGCACAAGGACAAAATGACTGACTTCAACAACTGGATAAGCTTTTGGTGTCATTCTAAGGGGATCCAGTATCTGTCTGCCTGGGATGACATGATCAACAGACCATGATGCTTTGCCAGAGATGGCCTGCACCTGTTACCCTTGGGATTCCAGATACTGGCTAAGGCTCTTGCCACCCCTATACTGCCTTTTTTAGGTAAGGTTCAAATGACAAATTCACCACTATAATAGGTACAAGCAAGCAAAATCTGAGGATAATGCTACTCAATGCTTGAAGTCTAAACCTCAAAATGCATTCACTTGAGGCACTCCTTAAAATGGAAATCATCGACATCTGTGCAGTGACAGAGACTTGGTTCAAGGCTCCAGACAGCACCCCTGCATTACCAAGCTATAATTCATACCACACCTTTCGGCCACGTAACCTGGACCGAAACACTAAAGGTGGAGGAGTGTCCATATTCATTAAGGATACCCACACCTCCAGGCTAGTTGCTCAGCATAATGCATCCGAGATTATCCAAGTGCAACTAACTCTGGGCAAGACCACAATCCAAACTGTAACTTGCTACAGATCCCCCACCATGCCCCAGGATTTCCACTCCTCATTTCTTGATACACTGCAAAATATTAGGGTACAACCCAACATCCTAATAATGGGCAATTTCAACTACCCCACCATTATCTGGGAAAACTACTCATGTACCAACTCTTTTGCTCAAAGTTTTCTGGAATTCATAAATTCCAATGCCTGGGATCAAATTATCCACACCCCCACCAGGGGCAGCAATATCCTAGACCTGGTCATTACCAACATGGGCGACCAGTGTTCCACACCAGAGGTCAATTCCTTGTTGGTCAGATCCGACCACAAGCTAGTCAGCCTAGACATCCACATCCCACCCCCACCCCCCATTAGGGAAACCACCATAAATAATTTCTTCAAACAAAGCCAACTTCACACTTCTTAAAACAGATGTGGCAAACTTCATGACACCCATACAGATGGTCAATAGAGGTACAACTGCTGAATCCTACACAAATGCACTTTATAAGCACTTACATGAGTGCATGGATCATGCTATCCCTAACAGAACCAAGATGCTATCCTCCAAAAAAAGGAAGCCAAACTGGTGGTCCCCTGGCATAAACAAACTCTACAACAGAAGAAAGAAACTGTTGCAAAAAAGAGTAAAATCTCATTATTGGAGGAACTCCCTGGTCAGCCTCAGTAAGAAGCTGAAATCCCTCATAAAATCCTCCAAAGCTAGTTATGAAAACAAATGTGCCACTGATTCTAAAGACAACCACAAAACATTCTATCGCTATGTCAAGAATCTCAATGGCAACACTCAGATCTACTCTGAGTTACAGCACAATGGCACTAAATATACAGAACCAACTGATATTGCCAATATCCTGGCAGATAGGTTCAGTGCTAACTTTACCCTCCCCTCTCCCCCTAAAGGGCCCATCTCTATACCGGAAGAATGCAAAGCTCCTGTAATCACGGCTACACAGATAAAAGCCACACTCTCCAAAGCCAAGAAAACAGCATCCATGGGACTTGACAACATCTCAGGTTGCATTCTACATGAACTGCAGAATGAACTGGCACCCCACCTAAGCACCATGTTCAATCATAGCCTCAGCTCAGGCTTTGTGCCCACTGAATGGCGCACAGTGATAGTTATCCCACTCCACAAAGGGGGAGTCACCACGGATCCCAGGAACTATCGCCCCATTAGCCTAACGAGCCTGGTCTGCAAGGCCATGGAATGTATCATCATGGAACTTATAAACAAAGACATTGGTAATGTCCAAACTCTGGACCCCCACCCAGTTTTAGTTTGTAAAAGGCAGATCACATCTCCTGAACCTGACTGACTTCTTTGAAGCAGTCACCAAAGCCGTAGATGAGGGCAAGGTGGTTTACACAGCCTACCTAGATCTCTCCAAGGCTTTTGACACCATCCCCCAGTCTAGAATTATAAATAAACTTACTAAACTAGTTATGAATCCCTATGTCACAAGATGGATTGCCAACTGGCTCACTGACAGCACCCCTCAATGTGAAAGTAGCAGACTCCAAATCCGAATTCAGACCAGTGACAAGTGGAGTACCACAGGGTTCAGTCCTGGGTCCTCTCCTGTTTGGTATCTACTTTTCTGAAGTACAGGCTTACACAAAAAGTCTTTGGTTAACGAAGTCCACAGATGACTGCAAACTTGGAGCCATAACTGAAACTCCTAATGATGTGGACATCCTACAAAAGGGCCTCACTGAGACAAACACCTGGTGTCAAAGCCATGGCCTCAAGCTCAGTGCCAAAAAGTGCATTGTCATCCCCTTTGGTAAAAACTCCGTCATCACAAAAGGTTACTCATCCAGGAAAACAAGAGGTAATTGTTCCCCTCTACTTGTCACTCATTAGATCCATTATAGAGTACAACGCCCCTTTTGGTATGTACCTCACAAGACATCTACAACTGGAAAGGCTGCAGAAATACCTCACAAAGAGGATTACTGGCCTCAAACAGATGCCCTATGCAGACCTTCTCAAAAAACTCCAGCTTTACTCCGTCACATATCACCTACTCAGAGGCGATCTCTGCCTAACATACAAAGCTATGTCAAATCCAGAGCTGTTGGACATGCCCCACTTAAACAAATCCCAATCCCTCCGAGCTACATGCTCTAGGGACCTAAACCTTGTCACCACAATAAACAGAACATGCTGGAGGGATAGATTCCTGTCCCAGAGACTTCCCATACTCTGGAACAAACTACCTATCTATAGCAAACAAAGTTCCTCATTAGCACTCTTTAAGAAAAAAGATGACTGGATGGGAAATGGAAATTCACTCCCGGGATCACTTCTGTGGCTATGCTCGACAGGGACACAGGAAAATAATTTTCTTGGGTGGCGAAAGCCAGGGTACCTTTTGGCTAGGCTTGTACAGGCCCTAGAGCTGATAGCCTAGTACCTACCTATGAACCTATGAATTGCTCATGGATTTACAGAGTCTGTATCTATACTGCATTCATCACACACGGTATTGAATCTGTATATGATCTGCATGTATCGTACATGGAATTAGACAGACTGTATCTATACTACATGCAATACACATGGCATTGAATCTGTGCATGCACTGCATGCATTGTACATGGAATTACAGAGTCTGTATCTCCACAGCATTCACTATACATGGTACTGAATCTGTACATGCACTGCATGTAGTGTACATGGAATTGCAAAGTCTGCATCTATACTACATTCACTACACAAGCTACTGAATCTGTACATGCACTGCATGTATTGTACATGGAATTACAGAGTGAGTCTGTATCCGGATCTACTTCAGTAGATCGAAGTAGCATAATACCAAAATGTAATATGCTGATATGAAAATATAGCAAATGAAGTTTAATAAATGCTATCAATGCCAAAAATTAAAAAAATTGTAAACCTAATACACGTCTGGAAGCACCATGGAGACCTGAACTCAAACATATAACTTACATATTAAAATATATCAATAAAAAAAATACCTTTTTAAATGTTTTTGCAGAGGGGCAATCCTCCTGCACCCCCCCATGTGGGGAGCTGCACCCCCACACCCCAATTATATGTACCAACTCCGAGATTGCACTACAGTGGGGAAAAGGCTAAATTTCCCGTAGTTCACTGTACAGTGATCTCTATTTACAACCATTAAACATGCAACATTTTTCTCTTACATATTATGTTTAATTTTATAAGATGTTTTTCTAAGTCCAGTGCAATCTTCATTCAAAACCTCCATGGTGCTTCTGGACATGCATATTAGGTTTTCGATTTTTAACATTTTTGGATTTGTTAACATTTGTTAAAGTTCATTTGTGATCTTTTCGTCTCGGCATTCTAAATTTTGGAATTATACTATGTCAGTCTAATGAAGTAGATCCCTGTATGTATACTGCATTCACTACACATGGTACTGAATCTGTACACACATTCCATGTACTGTATGTAGAATTACAGAGTCTATAGCTATACTGCATTCACTACACATGGTATTGAGTCTGCATTCATTGTACAACTCATTTATAAGTCCACACCTGCAATGAATTCATTGTACGTAGCATTACAAAGCCTGCAGCTCTGCTACTTTTACTGTATTTGGCAAAAGGGAGTCTTGTTTGCACTGTATTCATTGTACTTGACAATGTGGAATATGCCTTCACTGCATGAACTATATGGTGCATTGTTTTGTCTGTTCCTCTACTGTATTCACTGCATGTGGAATTAGTGATTCTGAATCTGCACTGTATTCATTGCACATAACAGTGCTGTATCTGTAACTTCACTGCATTCACTGCACATGACATTTAGTTTGTACCTGCATTTTATTCCTTGAACACTGTCCTGATGTGTCTGCACCTGCACTGCATCCATTGTGTATGAATCTTAGGGTGTCTGTGTTTTCACTGTATTCACTGCATGTGGCACTACTGAATCTGTGCTACCACTGCATCCATTGCAGATGGCATTACTACGTATGTAGCTACACTGCATCCATTTCACATGGCACCAAGGTATCTGCACCTTCACTATATTCATTGCAGTTGCCATTGCAGACTGATTATGTACCTGCAAAGCATTCACTTCTCCTCTGTGGCAGTAAGGGATATGGGGTCTCAGTTTAATGTCTCATCGGAAGGTATGTTTTTACATAACACACCTACATATATTCTCAGTCAAGGAGAAAATGGCTTCATTGAAAAGAAACTTTTACACCTGAAATTTTCTTCCAAATTATGTGACCATTACCTGTGTTTTCATATGTGGTTGCTTTATACATAATAAAATAAAGATGACATGTCTATAATTTAAACAGAAAGAATCAAAGGATTGTATCTGAGGTTGTATCTTATATCTGTACTCTGTAATGTGTTTGCAGTTACTTAATTCTATATAGCATGATCAAAGCAAGTCAAAAACAAACATTACACCTTGCAGGCAAAGGCACAGGTGGCAAAGTCATTAGGACAAAGAATGGTATACCTGAGATTTAACTTTGTGTGCACAATGTTTCTTCACACCTGCTTCCAGTTGCAAAATAAATGTACGGCAGTAGAAGAAAATAAACTATAATTTGTAGTGAACTTTAATAAGCAGAAAGAACATTGTTTATCATTTGCTTAACATTCTCTCTTGTTTATCCAAATAGGCATTTTTGTGTGAACAATGTAACAGTACTTCAGACATTAGCCTACAAAAAAACATGCTTATCCGTATGTATGAACCAGAAAAAAAAAAGATTTCTGAAACAAGTTATTATTACAGTTTTATGCACATCAGTATATTCCATCAAAAAACTGTAGCATTTCACAAAAGCTAGTAATGAAATGTTGAAGAGAAACACTGAAGCATCCTACCTGCAATTTTTTTTTTAAATGCAAAACTCCTTAACAGCTTATTGAACTGTATTTCTGGTTCTTCTATTTTGCTTCCTCCTAGAATCTTTGTTCATTTACAGGTGGTACTTTGTAATACCTAAATAAGTGGCCAATGATATGGCAACCAAAATCAACATAATTTATGTAGTGATTCTTTGCCAGGCATATCTCATTGTTTTTGGTTATAATGCTTTCTGTAACTTCACTTTTGGATCCTCTACTGCTGGGCAAAGTGAAATTCCTTGAGCTTAAACTCTGAGCTTTGGCCGGCTAAGACTTATCTGCAATCAACTGGCTGTACAAGTGAATTTAAGTAAATCTTTATCTGCACTTTTTTCAAATAATACAGCATTTAATTTGATGTTTTTGTGTTGCACTGAATACTATCTAGCTGGAAGTTCTGACCTATTTTTTCAGTTAATGCTTGTTAGAATTCCTACATAGCCAGTGATAAGTGGGGGTAGTTTCAATTCACTGATATTCGGTTTCTGCCTTATATAAGTGGTTCATTTTGGATTATTTTCTGCTTAAACTCTGAGCTTTGGCTGGCTAAGACCTACCTGCAATCAACTGGTCATATAAATGAATTAAAGTAAATCCTTATCTGCACTTTTTTCAAATAATACAGCATTTACATTGATTTATTTGTTTTGCGTTGAATACTATCTAGCTGGAAGTTGTGGCTCTGTTTGTTCAGTTAGTTCTCCACCCACCCTCCCTGCTTTTGTTTTGGTGTTAATCTTGGTGGCTTTGAAACTGCCCACCCCTCTTGTAAATTTGCATTTGGATACTCTTCCTGGGACCATCTCATTTGCTCACTCAAAAAAATATATATTTATCTGCTTTTACTGTATTTGTATATCTTCCTACATTATTACTTTATTTTGTTTTTGCATCATCTTAAAAGTACTCAATTGTATTTATTACTGTTTGGTGTAACTATCATTCTAAGCCTTTTGCTTTAAGCACTTGGGCTTCAGACCAGTTGTTTTACATTAAGAAAGTTTGTGGTCTGCACTCTTGTGGAAGGAGAGGCTGGACTCTACACTTCTGAGCTGGGAATTTCTGGTTAAAGGCTTATAGTGCCTGCATATTTGAACTGTTTCTTACTGAAATTGGTGTGCCTTGTTTGCTGTAGCATAGACTAGATCCAGACCTGCTTAATCTAGCTTTGTTTGTATAACTTGAACACTAATTCAGGCCTTCTTAAAAGTATTCAGTTGTATTTATTACTGCTTGGTAGTAACCCGATTAAAGTGTAGCTATCATTCCAAGCCTTTTGGTTTAAGCGCTTGGGCTTCATACCAGTTGTTTTACACTAAGAAGGTTTGTGGTCTGCACTGTTGTGGCAGGAATGGTAGCTTACATCCTTCTAAGTTGGGAACTGTGGACTGAAGGTTCAGTGTCTGTTATTCTAAAAGTGCATTAGTTCTGGTTTAAGTACTTGGGCTTCAGGCCAGTGATTATACATTAAGAAGGTTTGTGGTCTGCATTCTTGTGGGAGGAGAGGCTGGACTCTGCCCTTCTGAGCTGTGAATTTCTAGTTAGAGGCTTATAGTGCCTGCATATTTGAACTGTTTCTTACTGAAATTGGTGTGCCTTGTTTGCTGTCGCATAAACTAGATTCAGGCCTGCTGAATCTAGCTTTGTTTGTATAACTTGAGCACTAATCCAGGCCTTCTTTTTTGGAGAAGGTTCCCCTACACCCCAGTGGCAGGAGTGTGCAGTTAGAACTTGTCTGATGAAGACTACAGGAACAGGACTCAGTTTTGAGATTTTTTTACTGGTTAATTGGGTAATTTGTTTAAAAGCCTTTTCTGATTGTTTGTAGTCATCTAAAGCTGTTTTAAGTGTATTCTTTACTGTTTGTAGTTGTTTAAAGCTGTTTTAAGTGTATTTTTTACTGTTTTTGCTTTTTCTTTTCAAAAAAAAAAATGTCCTTGTTTCCCACCTTTCTAAGCTAATATAGTCCAGTTTTCAGGCTAGTGCTGAATTCAGGGCTGTGTTACAAGTATCTGAGTTGCCCATACCTTACTTGGATAGAAGGAGGTTTCTCTGTTCACCTGTGAGAGAGGGAGCTTTGAGCAGCCATCTGTCCCTGGAGGAGTGGTTCCAGCCCAGAAGTTAGTAGTTTATAGGCCATTTTGGGCTAATTTCTATCTCTTGCATTTCCCTGCTGTAAAAACCATGTTTGCATGGTTTTGCACGTCCAGGCAGTGCTGGTTAGCTAGGGCTAAATTATTCCCAGCTCCACCAAGTCTCCTCTTCAGTTTTACCCTTGAAAGTAGTCTAACTCTCAACCTAAGCACTTAAAAAGCATCCTACAGTCCAGCACTTGCTCAGACCTAATAGCAAGCACTAATATACCCCGACACTTGATTGCCCCTCACCAACCAAGCGACCAAGCAGCTCACCCTACTATTCAGGCATGACCAAAGGGCGATTTCAAGTATACTGTCCAGTCCAGCTGGTGAACCTGGGTATCCTGAGGCAATGTTACAACTGCCTAATGTACAGAGACACCCCTCTCCTCCTACCACAAAACATTAACATATGCGAGAGATGCAATTATATAGCTAAATTGGAAGCTAAGCTCTCTCCACCCAAGACTGGAACAGGCAGTCATGAGGAGAAGGTTAATACTTGCACCACACCTCCAACCTCACATAGACATACTAAACCAGTACTGGCCAAAAATACACATAAATACACAAAATCATACTTGGAGACTCTAAATAAAAACCTGCATAACCATCAGAGACCTCCAAAGCAGACACCCAAAAATCCTGCACCTCCCGTCACAAACCAGACAACACATAAAGCAAAAAATCAGTGTGCCGCACAATCACAGCCTTTAAGGTGAAATAACATACCTAACACACTAGTAATAGGCGACTCTATAGTCAGGCACACTGACATCCCACTCACTAGGCTGGACAAGGAGAAGGTTACTGTTAGCTGCCTGTCGGGAGACAGAATCCACCACATAACACAAGCACTCAGGTCATTCCAGAACAAGTACAAATATGACTCTGTCATTGTTCATGTTGGTGTGAATGACCTGAGACATACCTCCCTGGACTACATGAAAAGAAACATGGAAGAGCTCTCTGATCATGTAGCCCAGGCGGGTATGACTCTGACTCTGAGTAGCATCCTGCCTTCACCAAGAATGATAATACAGTATAAAGAAAAAATGATCAATTTCAACAATTGGTTAAGCTTCTGGTGTCATTCAAAGGGGATCCAGTGTCTGTCAGCCTGGGACGACATGGTCAACAAGCCTCATTGCTTTGCAAGAGACTGCTTGCACCTGTCACCCCTAAGCTTTTGAATACCAGCCAAGGCTCTTGCTGCCCCATAGTGCCTTTTTTAGGTAAGGCTCAAAAGTCAAACCCACCTTCGTAAACAGCACAAATAAAAAAATGAGGGTTATGCTACTCAACGCTAGGAGTTTAAATCTCAAAATGCACACGCTCGAAGTACTCCTCAGTATGGAGATTGTTGACATCTGTGCAGTAACTGAAACCTGGTTTAAGGCTCCAGAGAGCAGCCCAGCACTACCAGGCTACAACTCATACCACACATTTCAGCCACAGAACCCAAACCGAAATACAAAACGTGGGGGCGTAGCCATATTCATCAAGGATACATACACCTTCAGGTTAGTGGCGCAGCATGATACCACTGAGATCATCCATGTGCAACTAACATCGGACAAACCTGCAATGCAAATTGTGGCCTGCTACAGATCACCCTCCATGACCCAGGACCCAGGCCTTTCTGGAGAAACTAGAAACATGAAGTTCCTACCGAGCACCCTGATATTGAGCAGTTTCGATTACCCAACCGTTAGTTGGTAAAACTACTCAAGTACAAACTCCCAGGTCTGGCTCTCCCTGGAATTTATCAACTCAAATGCCCTGGATCAGCTGGTAAACTCCCCTACCAGAGGTGAAAACATATTGGACCTGGTCATCACCAACATGGGTGACAGGTGTTCTGCAGCGGAGGTCAAGCCGTCACTGGTTAGATCAGACCATAAACTAATCACTCTGGATGTCCACACCACACCACAACCCCCAACCAAGGAAACCACAGTGAAAAAGTTTTCTATAGCAAACTTCACCTTACTTAAGACAGAGGTGGTAAGTTTCACAGCCCCCAAACTAACGGATAACAGTGTCGAAGATGCAGGAACCTTTACAAATGCACTCTATGAGCACCAACAAGGATGCATGGATCATGCCATCCCTAGCAAAACCAAGACTCACTCCCTTAAGAGAAGAAAACCAGTCTGGTGGACCCCTGCCATAAACAGGCTATATAATAGAAGGAGGAAACTAGTTCAGAAAAAAGCAAATCTCAAGAAGGAAAGACATCCCTGATCAGTATCAGTAAGAAATTAAGGTCCCTCATAAAATCATCCATGGCTAACTTCGAAAGAAAAATAGCCAAAGATTCGAAAGATAACCAAAAAGCCTTCTTTATGTATATCAAGAATCTAAGTGGCAACTTGCAGATATGCTCTAAGCTAGTAAAAAATAGCACAAAATATACTAAACCTAGTGATATTGCCAACATCCTGGCAGATAGATTCAGTGCAAACTTCACCCCCCTCTCACCCCCAAAAGAGCCAACAACAATACTGGAAAAGTGTAGTATCCCAGAAATCAGACGCACAGGTGAAAAGCCCTTTCAAAAGCCAAAAGCACAGCATCAATGGGGCCAGATGGTGTCCCAGGCTGCATCTTG
Organism: Protopterus annectens; assembly: GCF_019279795.1. NCBI lineage: Eukaryota > Metazoa > Chordata > Ceratodontiformes > Protopteridae > Protopterus > Protopterus annectens. The sequence continues at coordinate 653,172,992 of NC_056751.1, forward strand.
CAAGAACTACAGAACAAACTAACCCCCCACCTAAACACACTGTTCAACCTCAGCCTCTCCACAGGCTACGTGCCCATAGAGTGGCACACAGCAATGGTTATTCCACTCCACAAAGGATGGATCACAACCGACCCTGGTAACTATCACCACATAAGCCTGACTAGCCTGGTCTGTAAGGCTATGGAGCACATCATCATGCAACTCATTAACAAAGACATTGTGAACCTCCAAATACTTGACCCGACCCAGTTTGGCTTTGTTAAGGGCAGATCATGCCTACTAAACCTGGTTGACTTCTTTGAGACAGTCACCATGCCATAGATGACGGGAAGGTGGTTCACATAGCCTACCTTGACCTCGCCAAGGCTTTTGACACCATCCCCCACTTGGGAATTATAGAAAAACTCACCAGCCTGAACATAAACCCCTACTTCACAAGATGGGTTGCCAACTGGCTTACAGACAGTAAGAATAGCAGGCTCCAGGTCCGACTCTAAACCAGTCACAAGTGTTGTGCCACAAGACTCAGTCCTGGGACCCTTACTGTTCAGCATATACTTCTCAGAAGTACAGGCAAACACAGGAGGACTATGTCTAACAATGTTCGCCGATGACTGAAAACTGGGAGCCATAATTGACTCTCTGGCTGACAAGGACATTCTCCAAAAGGGCCTTACTGAGACAGACACCTGGTGTCAAAGTCATGGTCTCAAGCTATGAATGCATAGTCATCCAATTTGGGAAAAACAAAACACCCATGAATTACCACATAGGTGGCAGCCCCCTTAATACAGAAGAGGTAATAAGAGATCTGGTGACCCAGGTAGATAGTAATCTCTCCTTTGACAATCATATTTCCAAAGTAGTTAGGAAATCCTTCTGTGCTGCCCATCTAATTACTAAAGGGTTTGCATCTAGAAATAAAGAGGTTATAGTGCCCCTCTACTCATTACTCATCAGACCAATCATAGAGTACAATGCCCCATTTGGGATGTACCTCACAAGACACTTCCAACAGCTGGAAATACCACAAAAGTACCTCACCAAGAGGATTACTGGCCTCAAACATATCTCCTATGCAGTCTGACTGGAAAAACTCCGGCTGTACTCAGTGGCATACCGCTTACTCAGAGGTGATCTCTGCCTGACTTACAAAGCCATGTTCAACTCAGAATTGATGGACATGCTCCACCTAAAGAAATCCAAGTCACTGTGAGCCACTCACTCTAGTGAGCTAAACCTCACCACAACAATAAATAGAACATGCTGGAGTGATAGATTCCTGTCACAGAGACTCCCCATGCTTTGGAACAAAATTCCTAACTACATTAGGCAGAGCCCCACACTAACACTCTTCAAGAGAAACCTTGATGAGTGGATGGGTAACAGAAAATACACCCCTGTGATCACTTCATTGGCTCTTCTTGACAGAGGCTCAGTTAATTAATCAATAGGGTGGTGAAAGCTGACACACTCTGGCTAGGCTTATAAATGCCCTTGGCAGATAGCCTAGTACCTACCTATGAACCTATTAAGTTGCTTGCAGTTAAACCTTCAAGAGCCAAAACATTGATCACTATTTTTCATAGGAAATCATTGCTGGTGTGATTTCTAAGTGTAAGCTGGGACTGATTCATTTCTTTTGGAAGAGCCTTCCTTTCTTCAAGTTGTGCAATGGTGAAGTTAGTATATGTAAGTTTGATGGGTGTGGGGGGCTTCCCCAACACAGTGGGGTTGGGGTGAAAGGGGCTTGACCACATGCAACAAATACTTAAACATTTTGAGCATTTTGGATCATCAGCTTTGTGGAAATTGTCAATTCATAGTAGAAGTGCTTCATTCCACTCAAGTTTCAGAGCAAATATACTGACGGGATAGTCTGCTTTCTCCTGTAAGCATCATTAGACACATTGAGATGAGATAATACACAAAATATATATGTGTTTGTGAAAGAATAGGATAATTTCTACCATATTTTAATTATACCTGAAAATCATGGGGTCTTTATCAGATAAAATATGCTGCAGCATATTAACTTGTATCTCATTTTTCTTGAAACTGTAATTTATTTTTTCTTTATTGATGTCTTATATCATAGCAAGTGGGTATATTTTTACATAACACACCTACATATATGCTCAATTATGGAGAAAATGGCTTCATTGTAAAGAAACTTTTCCACCTGAAATTTTCTTCCAGATGATGTGAATATTACCCATGTTTTCACAAATCGTATGACTAAACATCAGTGACTCTTGACTGCATTTTGACTTGGAAAAGTTACAGGGATCTTCGATAATTCAGTTTCTTGCACTGGTCCTCTTCAACCTATGTATTTGTCTGCACTGTCCCACATTTGAGCATCCCAGGTGAGTCATTGATAAGACAGCCCTGTTACAAGAGCCAGTGATACTCTGGAATTAGTTGTGTTCTTCGAGCAATGCCTTTACATTTCAAATGTTTATCTCTGAATTGAAACATACTTCACCCAACTTACTCTGCTACATTCACACAGCACAACTATTAAACAAAAAGTAAATCATTTTATACATGCTGCTGCTGATAATATGATAACATTTCTTTTGCTGATACTTGCACAACTTTTTTTGGTAGTTTGTTAATTGTGTGTTAGCAATTTATTAGTATGCACTATTTCTTTGTAAATGCAAATGCTTCCTGTGCTATGCAGTCCCTTTTATGTATTACTACAGTATAATGTTTACTGCCTAATGTTTGCCTGATTCTGGAGCCTGGCAATCAATCCATGATATTTTGAAAACACATGAGTTAAAAAAGGAAGAGAAGGATACATCAAATCAGAAATATTCTAAAGTGCATCTAAAACTGAGTAACAGTATAAAAACCATCAATGCAGTTATGAACTGCCTGTTGACTTCTTTAAAACTACTTTAAAATTTTAAAGGAAACTTTTAGAAAGTATGCAAATCTGGAAGAGTAAGCACAGAAGTTGCACCCTTCTTCTTAGGCAGTCAAGACCCGTTGAACAGAATAACATCATACTAAAAGTGTGGTAAAATGTATGACATTCTTCAGATATGAAAGAAGACTGATAAGTAACACATAGTTAGCTAAACAGATTGAATAAATACGTTAATAAAAAATAAAGGATGATGACATCTGAGTTTTTATGCAAGAATAGTAAATGATCGAGGTGATATTATTACCATCAAGATCATGAGGCCTGTAATGCTGACTCATATTGGCACAAACTACACTTACACACACCTGCCATGTGTTTGTTTCTAGGAGCTTCAAATGAAAACCAATTAATGTTTTTTTTTTTTTCTGATAAAACTATACTTCATTAAAAAATAATGGCAATTAAACCAAGGAGAAAAAGGGTCATGGAAATTATGACATGCCCATAGACCTGATTTTACTGCCCCCCCCCCCCCATATCTATTACCCAGCCCCCCGAGAATCCATGTATTTAAACTGGAAATATTGACCGTACAAGAAGTCAGTCAGTGCGCTTTGTCTCCGCTGAAAAAAAAAACATCGTAAAAGAGACTAGACAACTAGACCGTGAAATCTTACCTAAACTGACTGTCTATACATTCTTGAATTTAAAGTAAGTTTTGTGTTTCTGTATGTGGCAATTAACATAGGTTCACTGAACATTTTGCATGAGGTCAGGTGACAAACCATACCATCTCCGTATCTATTAAACTGGAATTCCTTCAACTGGCTAGTTTTCATTACGCGGTACTCGGTGAAAAAAACAAAAAAGACCCAGCAAAAGACTAAGTATTGAAACAGCAGATTAAAGTCTGTTGCTGTTACTATATTTAACATTATTTTAACGGGTTTGCAACCTATATGTGGATTTTTTTTTAATTAAACGTTACGACACCAAACTATTACAGAAACGGGCAACACTGATGAAATTAAAAACACCTGTAGTATCACCATGGGCCAATCTGCGCCAGCAGGCGGAGCAAGCATACAAGTGGAGCAAGTTTTCCAAAATAAAGCAAAAAAGGAGTGCCAGAACACCTTGCATTTAGCACCAACGAGAAGGCAATGCATCTGCATTCTTCCTTTTCACTGTCTTTATATTTCTCAAAGCCTGTAAAGGATACCGAGAAGTTACCTGCATCTATATGGCGAGGTCTCCCTCGATCCCTCAACGAGTGAATGAAATCAAAGCAGTTTTCGTTGTCCACAGCGCCGCTCGAACACAGATCTGAAACCAGCTGAAGTGCTTTTTGACAAATATCGTCCTCTCTGTCGGAAGGCATTTCCCAACAGCATCCTTCTGAATGGAGGAGCACTCCGGAGCGCCCCACACCATTCGATCCGCTAACCCAGACGCTGCCCTCCCTTATCCGTGCGCCTCAGCCAGGTGCCTACCACCTCTGCGCTTCCAGCAGCATCTGTCGCCATGGAGAGGCTCCCAGCAATCCACAGTACTCCATCACACAGGTATAAGTGCTTTTGCAAAGACTCCTCTTGGCAGACATACGCACACATACAGTCCATTGAAGTTCAGGGTGCGGAACCCCCCTGATTCATCTGGAAGGAACACTGCCCTCATTACTCAGCTCCATTCAGATTACAGCCCACTAGTGCGTCAGTGATGAAGTACTCTTGTCTGAAGGCAAGACAGACTGAAAAGCTTCCAGTCCTTCTGCTGGCATTTAGCCCTTCGTGCAGCCACCCAGGGAATGAATTTCTTAGCTTCCTTGCTTCATACTGCTCTGCTAATTACCAAGTCTTTGATGCCCAGTTTGATTCCCATTGGAGGCTCTGTGGGGATTCGTACTGTTCTAAATAAGATCTAATGTGTTACTTAAGGAAAAAAAATCAAGTTAGGTTAGTTAAAGTGCGTTCTGATACGGAAGTAATAGGTTAATTTAACATTTATTCATTTTAATATTAAATCTTAAGAAATTCCCAGTTCCAGCTGAAAAGCGCGATGTTAGTATCAGTTACAACATCTAACCTGATAGTGTTAACACTGTTTCACAGTTACACTTATGTTTGCTGTTACTGCACTGTAACAATGTTTCAAAAGTGTTATTTTACAGCTTTTGATAATATTTGGTAACTTGCGATTTTTAACTCCTGCATTTCTGCTTCCCAGAGAATCCCGCTACCCAGGGTGTGTCTGCACTGAAGGCTGACAAGATGCACGTAGACAAAGCTGGTGTCATACTCGTGTTTTTCCCTTCTCTTCCCTGGGCTTAGCAAAAGTGCATTTTTTTGGAGAGGGTGGCTGCTAAACTGCTTTGCCGTAACGTATGTACAAGGAATAGTACAGCCCCATCCACCCTCTTCAAACAAATTAGATCCGTGTTTCTCCATTACACAGCAGAGAAGATGGGTATCTAATCTGACCTGCTACAGTTATCGTGGGATGCAAATAATGCTTACTTTCTTGTAGATTACGCCGTGGTGCAAGCAAACTCCTGACCCCTGCATGCCGAGTACTAAAGCAATGTTAAATGGGCGCCCCCCAACTGCACACGTGTTCCTATAATATAATACAATATATAATATAATATATTATATAATAGCATACTTGTAACAAACATCAAAGGCGTGGAGCTAGTGTTAGAAGACATCAGCATTCTATTTTTTTCGGGGGGGGGGGTATTTTCAGTTTTCCAGTGTTGAGGTTCTTGTTTTGTTGAATGTTTAGCATTCTATAAGTTACATTCTGAAATATATGTGTGTGTGGGTCAAGAGATATCGCTTCCTAAATCAGCGTCTATGGTACGTTTTGTTGATTTTGTGTCCGTTTTTATTATGTGATAAGTAGTGACGCATTAATGAACTGACCCCCTTACACTTCTTTGATGAAACTTCTAATGAAAGGTATTCACCTTTCAACACTCTCACCAATACGAAACAAAATATCCAGTCAAAGCCCACAAATAATTTAACAGAGATGGAAAACTTCACCGTGAAGTCTGAATTGACAACCCCACCCCCACCCCCCCACACAGGCTGAAATGGTTTGGGTCTTTTGGGGGTTATCTCTTTTACGTAATGCAATTATCTGACAAAACCGCAGACATTGTCTGCAGTAGCCTTGCCTCTTTTAAGGACTATCCCACCACTTCACAAACTACCCACTATCTTATGGCTCCTATCTAGTTACTAAACAGTGTGACACGCCCACACACACAAAAGAAGGAAAAAAGTTAATGGCATGGCATAAACTAAGGTTATATGTTTATTTTAAAAGAAACATTTAAACAAAATACAGTAAAATGTTATATGCAGAATTTGTACACAGTAGTATTTGACTTTACCATGAATTAAAAAATACACACCATTACTTAAAGAAAATGCAGAATAAAAAAACATAATCTGCACAAGCACAAAATGCAAAAATATGCAATGCCATCAAAAGTTATATAGCTGTTAGCAGCATATAAAGTTCTTGAACACAACAAATTGAAAAATCATGCATGATGTTTGAATGTGTATTTGCCTTTGGACTCACAGCCTCAAAGAGTGATTGATAATGTTTAACAAATGCATGACATTTTCCACAATATAAAATCTCCTTTTACCTGTAGTTTTGCTTTTATTATAGCTATTAGATTAGCATTCTGTTCCTTTGCTCAGTCCATGCATGTCCTATTGAAGATACTCGCTCTGCATAGTTGTCTCTGGGTGGCATGGATAGAACAATCTATGCCACTCAATATAATGTACTGCAGCTATACTACAAAAAGTCACCCAGTGATCAGCTACAGAGGGTTCTGTCATCTTCACCAAAATTAGTAATGCAGCCTTTAAAAGCACAGCTGACTCTATACAGTGTGCAAACGTCCATACCTTTGAACTGTATTGCATGTTCTCCATTATTGTGCAGAGCTTGTCTTAGGTTATAGTTTGCAGATGGTTGAATACCTCCATATTCTTTAAAGTGGTACAGTAATTACAGTGAGAGCATTTTTGAAGGAATGAATGTGCTGTGGTGTAAAATGTTAGAAACTTCTGTTAAACTCACTGTCCCGCGTCTCAGATGAAGTGCTTTACAGCAGATGGAAAATTTCCAAAGTAGTTGTCATCCAGCCTTTTGTGGACCTCACCTATGAAGTCCTGCATTGGTGAATATGCCTTAGGAACAGTGATGGAATTGCTGTAGGACAGGGACAATGTTAAAAGGGTCTATATTAGAACACTGAACATTTAAAATGTCGAGTGTTCTAATATCAACCCATTTTCAGGGAACACTGAAAATATCGAAGAAGCAGAAAACCGAATTCTTTCCTAGGGAAAGAATTTGGTTGTCCATTTCTGTTGCTTCGGTATTTTCAGCGCTCTGTTGGAAAGTTACGGGTTGGGTTCAGGTAAGTGTGCAATTGAGTGGGGGTTAGGTATGTGTGCAATTGTGTGGAGATGAGGGTTAGGGCGGGTTAGGTGAGTTAGGGTTAGGGCACGGGTTAGGTATGTGTGTGATTGTGTGGACATGAGGGTTAGGGCAGGTTAGTTGAGTTAGGGTTAGGGCGTGGGTGAGGTGAGTGTGCAATAGTGACGGACCTTAGGGTTAGAGTTTGGGTTAAGGTAAGTGGATAGTTAGTGGTGTGTGTATAGTTTAGTGTAGGGTTAGGTGTAAGATTTAAGGTGTGTGTGTGTGGATTGCTGTTTGTTTGGTGTGCTTGTGTTGTGTGTATGTGTTTTGGAACGGAACATTCAGTGTTTGGTATTTTCGATTGGTAGGGTTCGATATTAGAACACTCAACATTTTAAATGTTCTGTGTTCTAATACAGACCCTGTCAAAAGGAAGGGGCCAGTGCAGTGATGACATGGATGGGACTAGACAAGTTGTGATGGTAATACTTGTTGACCACAAGAAAGAGTGCACACAAAATAGCAGCAGGGCTTACACAGTTGCTACAGTGATGAAGGCACCATATCATCATTCAAGGATAGGCAATCAGCCTTTCATATAAAAATAAACTCAATGCCAGGATGCTATCAACAGAATCCAGCTCCCTGTTTGCATTGATGGTGGATCCCCTCACCAATGGCTCTTAGCCTAGGAGGACCATAGAAGAACTCCTCATCCATAGGGGCCAAATGGGCTTGAGTCTGATAGGGGGTGTCCCGAGAGGGGGTTAAACACACAGAAAGAAAATACATTTCTTAACTCATTCAATCCAATGGAACTCAAGAAGTATGCACTGTAACTTCCAATGGGCTGAGCCTAAGCCTTTTGACAGTGCCAAATCATGTCCTCACATTTCAAACAAATGTTCATATCTCTGGAACCATAGGGATTATGAAAGAAATATAAATAGCAAACTCTTCAGCACAAACTATTTTATAGTGGTAGTATTTCTTGGGTTCTAGGTCTTAACTAAGTTTTATAAGTCACAGTAAACACAGTAATTGTTACATTTGAAATATTTTAAAAACAACTTACAATATCTTAGTAACAATTTAAGTTACACACATATAGTTAACAGAATTGCATTCAACTAAATGGGAACTTTCATATGAAGCTAAGGAGTTCTGTCTGTGTTACTTTGTTGAGGTATTTAGAAAAATGTGAAAATTGTATCTATATAAACTAATATAATAAAAACAACAGTTAATATCTATTTACCTGCACTAGGCAGAGGTCAAATATTAATGCAGTTGAGTTTGTCATTGTGTAAGCTTTGAGATGAAATCTTTTAAAATCTCATACATAGCATGGTTTTGGAATTATTGATGCAAATATGACCGAACAATATTTGACACCTAGAGGCATCAGTAGGAGTTAACTGCAAATGCACCTGCCGGCATCACTCAGATGTAATGAGTTTAAATAAGGGTTGTTACACATCCCACCAGTAAGCACAACAACAGATTCTAATCATGGTTACAATCCCACTTTGTAACAAAAAAATTTACTTTGGCTAAATTTTAGAAAAATAAACAGCTGAACAAAAAATCAAAATGACTATGTAGTGCTGGACAGCTCTCCACCCCCAAGGCAACTTTTTCTGTTGCGGTAGTATGGCTAGACAAGCAAAACACACAGTTAAAATGTATACTTCATCATTGAAATGCATCTGTCATAGTGCAGGAAAAAGGCACCTACCAGTATATAGTCATATAAACTAACATTATTTAATACAACAAAACAAAAGTCAATAGCAGCATAACATATGAACACATACATACACACAAGCAAATTTGTAGGTTATATTACATAGCAATATATTTAACAAAATGTCTTAGGTACTTTGAAATGCATCAATATTACACTTAAAGACATTCCCTGGGATTAATTAATGATCATGTTGGCTTTGTGCAAAGTCTAAAACATTGCAGCATGTTAGAGCAATGAGCTGCAGCACTCATTAAATATGCATGCTGTTCATCATTAATAATCATGTTGGCTTTGTGCAAAGTCTATAAAATTGCAGCACATTAGAACAATGAGCTGCAGCACTCATTAAATATGCAAGCTGTTCATCATTAATAATCATGTTGGCTTTGTGCAAAGTCTATAAAATTGCAGCACGTTAGAACAATGAGCTGCAGCACTCATTGAATATGCAAGCCGTTCATCATTAATAATCATGTTGGCTTTGTGCAAAGTCTATAAAATTGCAGCACGTTAGAGCAATGAGCTGCAGCACTCATTGAATATGCATGCTGTTCATCATTAATAATTATGTTGGCTTTGTGCAAAGTCTATAAAATTGCAGCACGTTAGAGCAATGAGCTGCAGCACTCATTGAATATGCATGCTGTTCATCATTAATAATTATGTTGGCTTTGTGCAAAGTCTACAAAATTGCAGCATGTTAGAGCAATGAGCTGCAGCACTCATTGAATATGCATGCTGTTCATCATTAATAATCATGTTGGCTTTGTGCAAAGTGTACAAAATTGCAGCATGTTAGAGCAATGAGCTGCAGCACTCATTGAATAGGCATGCTGTTCATCATGCTTACAAGATTCCAAGCACCATTTTGTGGCCATCGGCAGTGTTGGCAGCTATAAAACGGTACTAGGAGTATGAGTACACAATCTAAACAAAAGTACTTGCCTGTAGGCAAACATATTATGCAAGAAAGTGTGGACAGCTCATATGAAGCAAAGGCAAGCAACTTAAACATTTAGATTATACAGAATACAATGTGAACAATGCACAGATAATTACAAGGGAATGGTAAATGGAAAAATGTACTCAGTAATACATCCAAATGTGATGATGCCACAAAGAAACATTTTTCAATAGAAAAAATATCCATATTGATGATAATATTAATTAATTCTGTTTCCAAGTGTTTAACCATGTTGTCAAAGGAAAAAAACTTCAAAGACCAATACACGTAAGGTTCAGTTAAGGCACTTTAATTTACTTGCAGCAAGGAGACAAATGCATGCAAATACAAGGATTTGTCTAACTACTAACAGGAAGTATGTTCATTCTTATACTGTTTTACAAGACATGGCCTTCTAAGCTGACGTAATCAAACACAACTTTAAGCATTGTACTACAGCAGGTGTTACTTCAGATTTTCTGCTGACATGACTAGATTTGTGAGAAACATTTCAGAAAAACAACTTGGCCTTGGTGACCAGTACTTCATTTACAAACGTCTATTGTACACTGTTACTTTTCAAGGTACTTTTCTAATACAGATACAAGCAAATGCTGATTGCAGTTCATATTTTCAAGCAGGCTTTGTCCTAATTATCTGTTATTTCTACAGCTGTGTATGTTCTCATAGCACAGCGGAACTTCTTGTCTGAGTTTCATATAAGCAGTATTGTTCTATTCATTATTTTCCTAACGCAAGCAGAAATCATCTGCTTCTCAGTAAATTTCCAAGGCACAAGCAAGATTTAGCTGAAAGTACAAGGTCAAAAAGCAACTGCAGTTCGTACAGATTTATGCAGTATGAAATAGAATAAATGTGTAAACTCTTTTCAAGTTCTAAATGCACTAAGCATATTACTAATACACACATTAATACATATTTCTCTAACATTTCCCCCCTATTTAAACTCTTATTCTACTTTCAAAATAAGCATAAACAGTTTGTTTTCTTCTCTTAATCTCTTCCACTCAGGATTTGCAGTTAAGAGAGTCATTCAGTTTAAACTTATGAAAGCATTTTTAGTCTTTTAACAGTTCTTCAAACTCAGTACTTTGATATAAGGTTTCAGAAACCAACATGTCTATAAGGTCTTTAATCAGTCTTTTCATGCAGGGGATACCACAACAAACACATACTCCCAGTAGGAGCATACCTACACAAATGGCAATCAGGATGTTCATTAGGATGGTACCCCAACCCCCAAACCATTTCTGGAAAAAGTCCATCAGTGGGTTTGGGCCTGGTTTGGTCATGGCTGACATTTGCTGAATTACCTCAAGATGATTGTCTATCTCGTGTTTATGGTCAGGAATATATGAACAGCATTCTTCTTGGATTAAAGTGCACGTACCACCTCTCGCCGCTAGGGTGAAGTCGAGAGCCATGCGGTTTTGGAGCACTACAGTTCTCATAGCATTCAGTTCATCAGTCACCAATTCGAGAGCAGAAAAAGTTGCGTTGCTCATTACTTCGAGAAGTTTTGACAGTTTTCTCAGCTCCCATATCGATTTCACTGCTCCATATGCTGGTAATATGCCTGCCCACGATATAACGCTATCACTCAAGTCCATGTGTGTCAGTCCTTTGCCTAGAGAGTGATGGTATTTCCAACGCGCATCGATTTGTCCCACTGGATTTACAGGTTTCTTGACAACTTCTCGGACATTTCAAATTTTCCCATGAGGCAAAACTGCAGTGTGTCGTATGGCCGGAACCAGGTAACCCAAAAAATAACTGCCGGACCAATTCTCAGGTAACCATTTGTATGCCTTTCTGCCACACACAAAATAACAATCCTCTACTTTAGTAGTAACCTTGCTATGAATGTACACTCACCCTGCATGAAACATTTTTCTATCAATTATAGACAGCTGTTTATAAAGAACAGAATTATGTTTTACTTCAAGTGTTTTGTGCATCAATCCAAGAAATGAATCATAGTTTGTATTACAATAAAGATCTACTTTGTTACCTTTAGTGTAACATCTATAAGGAACAGTCACATTGCAATTGCTCCAACCCACCTGAACAGTATCATTTTTATAAAAACACACAGTTCCCTTTTGTGGAACAGACAAGTGCAATGCTATTTTATCTTGTGCTGTAATGGTTGAGGTATCATAAATCAAGTTCTCCCAGGCCTCATTGACCCCTAGGGGGACTGTAGTCATTAATAACCCCCAGTATGCTGTTGGCAAAGCTGTGCAAATCCAGCAATTCGAAACATTGAAAGTCTCAGCATACACATATTTAATTGCCTGGTAAGTGTTAAAGTTTGGATGCCAGTTTATGAGTAACGCTTCACGTTTATTCAGTTCAGTCTGTGTGGCTGGGAAAAGAAAAGGCCACAACAAAAAGATTAATGTCACAAATACAGTTAACAGGATGATTATGCGGTACTTCTGAGGAAAGGGTTGTTCTGCATTCCTGTATCTTCTGGACTCTATCATTTTTGCTCTTGGCATGTGACAAGATTTTTGTCTAGTTCAAAGTCTTTAACTAATGTACAGTGTGTCAGGTGGATCCAAGAGGCACGCTCCGCGATCTTGACTGCAGTGGGTGTTGACAACAGCACTTGATATGGACCTTCCCACTTTGGAGATGCCCAGTTCTTCTTTTTGACCACCTTCAGCCAGATCCAAGTTCCAGGGGGCACTGCCACTTCTGATGGTCTGGTTCATTCTTTATCTGAAACAGAATTTAACTGCAACAAATGTTTAGAATTTAATAACTTATGCATATACTCTGCTAATGTACCATCAGCTTCCTGGTCTGCGGGCATGAGATTTCCACTGAGGTTGTCAGAAAAATATGTATTAATGTGTGTGCTTAATGCTAATTAGAAACTAAATGAGTTAACACGTTTTTCATTCTATTTTATATGTACTATTTTATATACAGCTTAGCTTTATATGAGACTAAAAGATGCTTTTGAAACTGCAGTGTGCTTTCTGAAACTTGCAAGATGCCCTCTGACCTAGTAATTGCTAGCACAGCAATATTCATGTTTATGCCTTTTGGAAATGTACTTGAGAAGCAGGTGATTATCTGCTAGGTCAGGAAGCAAAGAATGAACAATGCTATATTCTGTAATGTAATGATTTTAAACAATCAGCTCTGTTCGAAGTATGAGAGCATGCACAGCTGCAGACGTTAGAGATAGCATAGACAAAGGACTGTTGGAGAAATGAACTGCAATCTATACTTGTTTTGTGCTCGAATTAGCCATAGTACCTTGAATGGTAACATTGTATATATTTAACCGGTGGTAGCCAAGGCCACGTTGTTTTTCTTAGGAAGGTTCTCAGAAAAATTGCTAGTACAAGCAGAATATTGTAAAAACAATCACTACAAAATGATGATGACAAAACTTGTGATTCACTACGTCAGCTTGGTAGGCAATATCTTATTAGAAAATGTATAAAAATGCTTGCATTTCCTGATTCTAGTCAGACAAACTCTGTATTAGCATGTTTTTGTCTCCTTGCTGCAAGATTAAAGTGCCTTAACCTGAACCTACCGGGTATTGATCATTTTTAAAGTATATTTTTCCTTTGACAGAGGTATATAGTAAGCCCTTCCAAAGAGCTTTTCAAAAGGAGTCAATCCTTTTGCATTCGGAATAGTTCTCATGCTCAACAGTGCCAGGGGCAGACAGTACATCCAATTTCTCTATGTTTCTGATATTAACTTTCTTAGCTTACTCTTTAAAATCCCATTATGCCTCTCTACTAGCCCTGCTGATTGAGGGTGATACGCACAATGATTTTTCAAAGAAATTCCGAAATATTTACTTAGCTGTTGTATGGTCTGATTCACGAAGTGTGTGCCATTGTCACTGTAGATCCTTTCCGGAATGCCAAATCTAGGGATGATTTCTTTGACAAGGACTTTGGCTACCGTTGTAGCATCTGGATTTTTAGTCGGAAAGGCTTCCACCCATCTGGAAAACATATCTACAATGACAAGACAAAACTTCTTATTTTCGCATTTATTCAACTCTATGAAATCCATACAGATAGTATGAAATGGATACGGTGGTGTAGGGAAACTCCCTTGCTTGGGCTTTAACACCCCTTGTGCATTATGTTTATTACAAACATGGCACATCGAACAGAATTTTTTAGAGTAATTTGAGAAGCCATATGTCGTGAACACTCGGTTCACCAGCTGTACCATCCCCCCTGTTGAGACATGGCTCTGCCCATGGCTCAACAAAGCTGCATATCTAAACAAATTAGATGGCAATATCGGTTTCCTTTCTTTAGAGATGTACAGCCCCTTTTCAAGAATTGCTCCTCGTTTTACCCATCTTTGTTTTTCAACTTTTGTAGAAAGTGTCTGCATTGTCTTTAACATTTCTAAGTCTAAAATCTCAGAGGGTTGTAATTCCTCATTCAAAAGAAATACTTCTGAAGCTGCCTGCTTTGCAGCTGTATCAGCTCTCGCATTACCTTTTGAAATCCTATCCTGTTGCTTGGTATGAGCTGTGCATTTACAAATAGCTACTTTCTGAGGTAACTGAATAGATTCTAAAAGATCTAAAATAAATTGTGCATGATTAATCGGTTTGCCAGTAGATGTTATCATTCCTCGATTTTTCCACTGTTGTGCACAAACATGTACAGTAGAAGTGTACTGGCTGTCAGTAAAAATGTTCACACATTTACCCTTTACTAAGGTACATGCCCATGTCAAGGCAATCAATTCTGCTGACTGTGCAGATAAACTATGTGGTAAAGATTTTGCTTCTATAATGTCTGTGTCAGAAACTACTGCATATTCTACTAGGTTCTGTCCTGCAGGACCCCTTTTGTATGAGCCGTCCACGTAGTATGTCACCTCGGCATCATCCAAGGGAACATCCGTAAGGTCTTTTCTAGGCAGTGTCTTTTGCTCAATCACCTGCAGGCAGCTGTGTGGTGTGCCATCTGCAGGGGTTGGGAGCAAGGTAGAAGGGTTCAAAGTTGTACATCGTTCAATTGTCATATGAGGTTGGCTCAACAATATAGTCATACAGGAAAGATGCCTAGCAGGGGAAAGATATGCTACCTTTTCTTGTAGTAAAATAATCACGACTGCATGAGGCACTCTCAATGTGAGAGGGTGGAACAACACTACTGAGGCCGAAGCCTGTACCGCCATTGCAGCTGGAACTACTGCTTGTACACAGTGAGGTAAAGACTGTGCCACTGCGTCCAGTTATGATGAATAATAAGCAATAGCGTGTTGCTTGCCCCCATGCTGCTGTGTTAACACTGATGTCATATAACCTTGCTTACAATCTACAGTTTGGAAAAAAACATTTATGATAGTTTGGTAATCCCGAAACTAGTCAGGACGCTATTAACTGTTTCAGTTTGCAGAAGGCAGATTCTGCTTCTGGTGTCCATTGTAGCAAATCCTGTGCTGCCATAGGCTTTTTATAAATCAGGTTAGTCAGTGGTGCAGATTCCAAGGCATAGTTTGGAATCCAACTCCGACAAAAAATTAGTTGTACCCAGGAAGGACATCATTTCCTTCTGGTAGTGGGTTTTGGTGCTTGTAAAATCGCTATTTTTCTGTTCTCGTCTAATGTTCTACCCTCCTATGATATTACATATCCTAGGTATTTACCTTGTTTTTCCCAAAGCTGCAGTTTATTTTTGTTTACTTTATGCCCTTCAGTAGCTAAAAATTGTAATAGCGCTATGGTATCTTCTATACAATCTTGCTGGGTGGGGGACGCCAGCAGGATATCATCAACATAAAGCAAAATCTGACTACCTCTCAGTGGGGTAAACCCCGCCAAGTTGCTTGCCATTTCTTGTGAGAATATTGTTGGACTTTCACAATACCCCTGTGGTAGTCGTGTATATGTATACCTTTTCCCCTGAAATGTGAATGCAAACCAATGCTGGCTGTCAGGGTGTATCGGTATCAAAAAGAACGCATTGCTGATATCTACCACAGAAAAATATTTCTGTTGAGGTTTTAAATCATTCAACAGGGTATGCTGGTCTGGCACCGTAGGTGCCCTTGGTATTACTGTGTCATTTACAGCTTGTAAATCTTGGACCATACTCCACTCCCCATTCGCTTTCTTAACAGGAAATAAGGGTGTGTTACATGGTGAATCAGGAGATTCCACCAGCACCCCTTCCTTAAGTAAAGCTGATATAATAGGTTTGATTCCTACCACTGCATCTTTTCTTAAGGGATACTGTCTTTTTTGTGGTCTAAATGCTGACTTTGGCATAATAGTAACTGGTCCCGCTGTACGAATAAGTCCTATATCTGATTTTCCTGTTGACCAGAGAGTTTCTGGTATATTCTGTAAGGCATTCTCTTCCTCCTTCAATAGGAGTGCTAATCAGCTGTCCTTGCTAGACTGCAAGTGTACAGCTGGGTGGGTCTGGGTTATCCAATTCAGCTTCTGCACTTGTATTCCTTGTTCTAACATTTCTAACTCTGTCTGTTTTTCCCATCTCGTGACTTTTTCTCCTAAGTCTACCCATTTTGCATTCTTATCCTTAGTTAAGCTAACATGTGGTAATCGATTAGATTTATAGAGTGCAAAGAACTCCTGGGGCAATGAACAGCTGGCTACACTGTTCCCTTCTGTGTCCCAGTACAGATTACGTAATACCAATCTGTTTGCACGATTTCTAAACAATTCTTGCTCATACTCCTTATCAGGTCCTGGTGTATTACAATAATACAGAGTACAGTGCAACAAATGCTGTTTATCAATGTCAAGGGAGGGGAACTTGCTGATGGCTACGTTCATCAACTCTTCAGTCACTGCCCCTGGACCAGTCATAACCAAGTCCTGGCTGTACCAATAAAACATTCCACCCTCCGATTGCACTCTAAAGGTATCAATTTGTCGCTGTGCTTCCATACGCTGCATAGTCGGAACTACTGCTATACCAAATAGCTGCATAAGATCTCTGCCCAAGAGGTTTACTGGGCATTTTGCAGATACAACAATTTTGCTTTTCTGGGTCAATCCTGAAACAGGATCAGTTATCACAATATTATGGGAGAGGGGCTCCCGATACAGCTGTCCATTAGCTGCTTTCACTAATATGTAATCAGGTGACTCTGAGTTCTCTGGCAGTTTGGAGGGATGTATCAGGGTCCGTGAGGCCCCTGAGTCACACAAAAATGTGACTTCCCTCCCTTCTACCAGGAGTGTGACTTCTGGTTTTGTGTCTGCTAAATAGAGCTCTAAGCTCAATAAAGCCAAATCCAATATTTCATTTTCTTCACTATCCATGACTTCTTGCACTTCCTCTATTTCTTCTTGTCACATTCTCTACTCCCTCTATCACAATCTCATTTGTCCCTTCTCTGCTATCCCCTTCTAGTGATTCCTGACTATCATATAGTCAGTCCTCACCCTCCTTATCCTCTGTAGTTGCCTTCTTATTTTTCTCACAATCCCTTGCCAAGTGTCCTTTCTTACCGCATTTAAAACATTCACCCCTTTTCTTTCGCCCTTCAAAGTCCTCTGATCGTTGATCAGATTGTTTGTTTCCCTGGGCATTTTTCTTGCCCTTTTTCCCAGATTGTACTACATATACTTCTGCTCCATCTTCTACAGAAAATACTTGGGCTTTCTTTTTCTTTTTGCTATTAAAATGCCTTTCGGCATGTCTAGCATATTCAAGCAATGACTGTAATCTCCTTGTACGATGATCTACCATGTGTTTTGTAATGAAACTGCTTATAGGTGCAATACTGCCTTTCAAAAATGCATTCTTTAACTGCTGCTCATATGGGGAATCATGTGTCTGATCTTCAGGAACTTGCATTCCACAATGGTTATTAAAACATTCTAATAGTCTGGCATAATATCGGTCAACAGCTTCACCTTTCTGTTGGATGCATTGATTAATGCAAGTCCAGTATGCCCTAGGCTTCCATTTTTCAGAGATTCGGTCTGTAAGACCTTTCACTCTGTTGTCTATCTCTGTACTGCTATGTGGGAGGGGCCTGAGGGCAATATCACAGGGATTCCATTCGCCACTAATCATGTGCCAATCTGGTCCCACAATTTGTCTGACTACTTTTTCTACCTCTTCTCCGTTTAAATTATAACTCAGCCTCATTCCTTGCAAATCTTCTAAGAACTTTCTAAAATTAACTTTTGGATGGGGAATTCCCTCAGTGGCTTTCCGGATGTCTTCCGGAGTCCAGGGTCTATACACTAGAATAGTTGGGTCTTGACCTTCTTGCCCTGTCTGATGATTAGGCACTTCTATACGTGGGCATATTTCTTCTTCGCTCATATATCGTGAATTTCTACCCATTTGATATAACTTAATGTCCCCTTTTGAGTTTCCTGCCTGTGTTCTCGGCCTGTTCTCGACGGGATCTCTAATAAACGGTTTCGCTTTTGTAGTGCCTCTACTTACAGTGACAGCAGGATATCGTGGGGGTAGACTAACTTGTTCACTTGCCTCATATTCTGGTAAAGGAGGTGGAGGGGCCGTTGCTATTACTAAGTTATTGTCCTCCTTATCTAAAAACATTGCTTTTGAATTATTCTTTTGTTCCCTTCGGTTTACTTCCTCAATCCACCTGTGTGCCTGAGGAATTCCTAATTGACATTGCTTTTTTACCCGACCTCTAGAATCGGTTTTGAGCTGTTTGACAAGTTTGACAAGTGAGGATTTTTCTAGTTTATCATCAAATTCATATTTATTAACCCATTTTGAGTAATATTTAATATTATCAGCACGCTGTGACTGCATGTATTTCACGTCTTCGGTTAACGGCGGATTTTGGGACCTTGTACAATTATTACCCATTTTTGTTCTACCCTTTGAATCATTACGTAACATCTTATTTTTAACATGGTACCATGGATGTTTTTATAGTCTCTTCAGAATGACTGCCTACCTGCTCTGTTTCCCTGATCTATGACAAGACAGTAATCTTTCTGTCCCTGACTTATAAACAAAGGGCCGGATTCATGATGGCTTGCACGGAGTCTACCAGTAGAGTAAGACTCCATGCAGCCATCATGTCTGACGAGCGATCCAGGAACAGCCTGTAGGGGCGTGTAAGAGAGCTCCTAAAACGTCTCCCACATGGACAGGGCTGGGATATGCAAATTACCTCACTTGCAGCCGAAAGGCATGCAAATGAGGTAAATTTGCAATCCAGGAAGCACAAACCTGTCCGAGTAGGAGACATGTTAGCTGCAGAAATGTACTCAGTTGACAACTGAGTACCATTCTGCAAATAGCACAATGGAGCCTTGTCAGCTCCAAATAAAGGTTGCATATGGTTGAGGAAGCATGCCAATGGCCAAATATAGGGCCATTGGAAAGTTTCCCAGATGCAAAATTAAAATAAAAAGATTTTTTTTTCGGCGATTTCCGATATTTAAGCGTAGCGCAGCGCCGCGCAAACGGGGTGCGCTATAAAAATCATAAAATTAGACAATAAAAGCCACAAACGTGGAATTTATGAAAATTGTTAAATGACAATGTAAGGGAATAGCAGGCTGAAGACAACATGGCCACCGAGTAGGGGTTGCTAATGGAAGAAGCCCAGTCTAAGACATGTAACCAAGCATTAGTAGGCAATCCTATGTAAATGAGTGTTAGGATAGTGAATCACACTTTTACATAGCAAATGAGCACAGTCAGTGGAGTGTAGGAGTAGGATATGAGGAGGAACAGAGTAGGAGATAGGTGACATCACAAGGGGGGTATGTATGAAAGTAGTGAAGCTCATTGGAGCACAGTGGCATGTGTTAGCTGTCAGTTAGACATCATGGAAAGAGGTGTGTCAACAGGTAGGCCAGGTAAAGCCAAGAAATGGAAGGTGTATACTGTGGATAACACCAAAGTTTCTTGCTGAGAGGGTATGCGCGTGTGTGCCCGCCTGTAAACTCAAGTAAGACAGAGTGAGTGCGTGGAAGCGTGAGTGCGCACGTTTAAGCTGGAGTAAACATGTATCAGGCTGTTGGAAGACCTGTAAGCGTGTTTGCACTGGTGTGTGCGCGTTTTAACCTGAATAAGCAAGTTTTAGTCTGTCTAAGCATGTGTGCACGCGTGTGAGCTGCTGTGAGCGTGTTTCTGCTTGTATGCGCGTCGCTCCCCCGAGGAAACAGAAAGGAAAAAGGAAGCACAACAAATAGTAGGAAGCTACCAGGGAATACTAGTAGAGCTAGCAGGTGCAAACAATCAGAATCAGGCAATTACACAGGCAGAACACTAGCCCAACCCAGAACTTAAAACTCTGCAAACAATAGTGCAGTTTGTTTCTCTCAAGAGACACTGCAACACTGGAGTAAGCTACTAGAAGTTAAAAAAAAAGCAACACTCAGACAAAAAATGCTAGGGGCTGACATTGCTGTTATAAGGCGACATATGCAACATGCCGAGGGTGGTGACAATGCAAATGCTTCCGGACAACCCACAGTGAGGAGATGGAGAAGAGTGTACAGGCCCAGGGTCACCTACCAGGGGTTACATGAGTTGGAGATAGTGGAGTGCTATAGAGTGGACAGAGACCTCCTGCAGCAAATAGTTGAGCTGTGCAGGCCACGCCTCACACGCAGAACCAACAGAGGGGAACCCATCCCAGTGGAAACCAAGGTATGTGTTGGCCTAAGAATACTAGCAACAGGTACCTTTCAGAGACCAACTGGTGATATGATGGGGATATCACAGGCATCAGCATCCAGGGTACTGCACCAGTTCCTGGATGCCATGTCAGCACATGTCGGTGATCATGTATATTTCCCCAATTCCCGTGAGGTATTGGCCAGCAATATGCGTTTCTTCCAGCAAATAGCAGAATACCCTGAGGTAGTGGGTGCAATAGACTGCACGCATATATGCATCAAAGCACTAGCCAGTGAGCGGGGTAGGGCCTACATTAACCGCAAGGGCTTCCCCTCCATCAACTGCCAGGTCGTGTGTGATGCCCAGGGCATAATAATGAATTTGTGTGCTGGCTGCCCTGGAAGCTACCATGATTCCCATATCTGGCATCTGACGCAGTTGTACCAGACATTTGCCAATGGGGACATCCCACATGGTCACTTAGTGGGGGATGCTGGCTATGCACTGGAGCCGTGGCTGATGATGCACACACACCTGAACAGAAACGCCATAATGAGGCACACGCACAAACACGAAATGTAATCGAGCGTGTGTTTGGGTTGCTCAAGTCACGGTTCTGGTGCCTGGACACATCTGGTGGAACCTTGCAATACTCACCAACTACATGTACCCAAATTGTCATGGTATGTGCTATGCTACATAATATGATCCTGCGAAAACAGCTGCAGCAGGGCCAGCATAGGCCTGGGCCAAACAGCCCCCCACCAGTGCCAAGGCCATTACAGGCAGAGCGTGACTCGGAGGAGGAACAACCTGAGCCTGCCCCAGTAAGCAGAAGGAGGTGTGCCCAGTATGCCTTGGCCTTGGCAAAGAGGCAATGCATAGCACATACACTGGCTCAGTAGGAACCCTGGAAATGATACCTCTCTCTGACTCGCACATATAGTAAAAAGTATGCCTAACTTGACACTACCTGTTTCCAAATGTATAGGGAGTGCAGTATGTGCATCTGACATAGGCAGCCCTGCAGCACCACCTGAGGCATGATTGCCATGTGTTAAGCAATGTAAGGTAGTGCTAAACAGCATTTACCACCATGTAGTATATGCAAACTTGATGACCTTGAGTATCATCCTACCCTCACCAAACATGAGGCCACAATATGAAGACAAGATGATCAATTAAAACAATTGGCTTAGGTATTGGTGTCAGTGAAAGGGGATACAATGCCTGTCAGCCTGGGATGACATGCTCGACAAGGCATGATGCTTCACTAGGGATGGATTTCACCTATCACCTGTGGCCTTTTGGATATTGCCAAAGGCTCTTGTCACCCCCATAGTGCCTTTTTTAGGTAAGGCTCAGAACACAAACCCACCTCCATAGGTATCACAAGGAATAAGAAACTATAAGTAATGCTACTCAATGCCAGAAGTCTAAACTGCAAGATGCATGCACTCCAAACTCTCCTCAGCATGGAGAATATTGATATCTGTGCAGTAACAGAAACCTGGTTCAAGGCTCCCAAGAGCACCCTAGCATTAACAGGTTACACCTCATACCATGCTTTACAGCTGCAAAACATGGAACAAACTACAAAAGGAGGGTGAATATCAATATTTGTCAAAGATACCCACACCCCCAGGTTGGTGGCACAGCATGAAGCATCGGAGACTATCCATGTGCAACTAACAGTGGCTAAAACCGCCTTCCAGTTCATAGCCTGCTACAGACTACCCTCCTAAACCCAGGAACCACAATTGGCCGACTGGAGAACACATGAAAATATGAAGATCTCCCCAAACACCATTATATTGGGTGACTTCAACTACCCAAACATAGACTGGGAGCATTACCCTAGCCCCAACACCCTAGCCCAAAGCTTCCCAGAATTTATAAACCAAAATGCTATGGGACAACTTGCTACCACTCCCACAACAGGGGAAAAATACTGGACCTGATCACCAACATGGGGACTCTATGCCCAAGACCAGAAGTGCATCCCTCACTGGTAAGATCAGACCAGAGAGTAATCTCATTGGATATTCACATCCCGATCCCAGCCCATGGCCATAAAAACACAGTGAAAATTATTCACTAAAGCAAATGTCACACTCCTCAAAACTGAGGTGGAATCCTTCACAGCCCCTGTGCCTGTGGAAAATATGGCCCAGACCTCATAACCCTTTATAAACGCATTCTATGAACACCATCAGGAATGCATGAAACATGCAATCCCAAATAAAACCAAGACCCAATCCTCCAAAGCCAGGCATCCTGTCTGGTGGATCCCAGCCATAAACAAACCATACAATACAAGGAGGAAGCTACTATATGATAGATCAAAATCCCAAAAAGGGAAGGCATCTCTGATCAGTATTATTGAAAAATTATGGCCACACATAAGATCGTCTAAGGCCATCTTTGAGATAGAAATTGTACAGGACACCAAGGATAATCACAATGCATTCTTTACTTATGGTAGGAACCTGTGTGGGAATCCCCAGATATGCTCAGAAGTAGTCCAAAATGACAAATAATACACCAACCCACAGACATTGCCAACATCTGAGCTGACAGGTTCAGTGCAAACTTCTCCCCCCCTCCCCACCAAAAGGGCAAATATCTATCCCAGCAGAGTGCTGGCCCCCTGACATCGCAGATGCTCAGGTAACAGCCAGCCTCTCCAAAGCAAAACACACAGCATCAATGGGACCAGACGGTGTCCTGGGCTGTGTCCAACATGAACCCCAAGAAGAATTGAACACAAACATAAAACCACTGTTCAGTCTCATCCTTACCACAGGATATGCACCCAAAGAGCATTGTACAGCATCAGTGGTCCCTCTCTACAAAGGTGGTGCCTCAATGGATACTGCAAACTATCGCCCAAGAAGCCTGACTACCTTGGTCTGCAAAGCTATGGAAAGATCATCATGGACCTCATAAATAAACATATTGGGGACCTACAGACACTGGATCCTACCCAGTTTGGCTTTGTTAAGGGCAGATCCTGCCTCTTAAACCTGGTTGAGTCATTTGAAATAGTCACCAAGGCCATTGACGAGGGGAAGGTGGTCCACACAGCCTACCTGGACCTTGCAAAAGCCTTCCATACAGTACCCCACTTGGTCATCATAGATAAGATCACCAGCTTCAATATAAACCCCTATGTCACTAGATGGGTTGCAAACTGGCTCAAGGACAGAACCCACATGGTCAGAAATGCTGGAGCCATGTCAGACCCCAAACCAGCTACAAGTGGCATCCCACAAGGCTCAGTCCTGGGACCTCCCTTGTTTGGTATATCTTTCTCAGAGGTACAGGCCAACACAGAAGGACTGTTGGTGAACAAGTTTGCAGATGACTGCAAACTGGGCACAATAATCGACCCTCTAGCTGACACAAGCATCCTACAAAAGGGCCTCATAGAAACAGACAACTGGTGCCAGAGCCATGTCTTCAAGCTAAACGCAAAACAGTGTATCGTCCTCCCCTTTGTCAAAAACTAAGTGCCCACAAATTACCACATAGGTGGTAACCCATTAAGTATGGAAGAAGTGATAAGGGACCTGGGGACCCAAGCTGATAGCAATCTCACATTCGATAACCACGTGGCCAAAGTGTTTAGAAAAACATTTCATATAGCCCACCTAATCATAAAGGTATTCACATCTACATCAGGGGAGGTCATCGTGCCTCTTAACTCATCCCTCATCAGGCCCATAATTGAGTACAATGCCCCTTGTGGGATGTACCTTATCAGACACCTGCAGCAGCTGGAAAGACCACAAAAGTACTTCACCAGGAGGATCAAAGGGCTCAAACACATGCCATTTGCTGCCCGGATAAAGAAACTGTAGCTCCACTCAGTGGCATACCACCTGCCCAGAGGCAATCTGTGTCTGATGTATAAAGCCATGTCCAACCCGGAATCAATGGACATACTGCACCTCGGAAACTCAGAATCCCATCAAGCTATGCGCTCAAGAGACCTGAACCTCAGGACTGAAATAAATAGGACATGCTGGAGTGACAGATTCATAACCCAGAGGCTCCCCCCACTCTTGAGTAAACCCCCACTCCAGGTTAGCCAGAGTCCCTCATTGACTCTCTTCAAGAGGAATCTTGATGAGTGGATGGGAGATTGTAGGTTTACCCTGAGTATCACTTCTATGTCACTGTTAGACAGAGGCACAGTATACTAACCTTGAAAAATATCATGGCAAGCTCCACTTAAAATGTGTGTTGAAAGCCAAACACACTCTGGCTAGGATTATAAATGCCCTAGGGCAGATAGCCTAGTATGAACCTATGAACAGAATCACACACATCAACTAGTACAACTGTGGTCAATGTGTGGCAATGTCCACCCAAGTTGGTGAATACACAGCAATGTTGGACAAGCCTGGTTTAAGTAGGCCATAGCCGAACAAAATGCAACATGCTCATAGTTGCCCAACTAGCCCGGTCTGCTCAGTATGAACATTTAAAGCAGTGATGGGACTCAAACCCATGATACTGTGCATCATAGTGAAAGTACTGAACCACTACACCATGACAGTATTGCAGTGTTTAGCCAGTAAGAGAGAATGTTGCCAAGTCTTTGCAAACTATCACATGGAAACCCTGCAGGCACAGCATAATCCCTGTTGAGTTATGACACAAAGGAGTCTGGCAGTAAAAACACAACAATACTTCCAACACACACAGTATAAATGTCAATATTGGTCATGTTCACACACAACCAGAAATGTAGTGTACTCCAGATCACAACATATGGAAAGGTCACACTGGGCATGCTCACACACTTGGATAAATGAGACATATGTCAGGCAACAAACCATGGAAAGTTTGAACTGGGCATGCTCACACACTTAGGCCATGTCTGACTATAGCAGTCAGTCACACATATCTGGCAGTTGTATGTGTTAAGCCAGGAACCTTCCACGATCCAGCAATCTGCCCTGTGCACACAATTAAATGACAACAGACACATATATAAATATACTGGAACCCTGTCATGATCAAACATGTTATGCAGATACACAAGTTGATCATAGAAACTGGGAAAGCTATGGCAATAAAGAACTGCAAACAGTAGCAGCAACAAATATTGTGCATCCCGAACATAAACATAGGTGCAGAGGTCGATACTATGCTGTCTGCCCTAGGGAATTCATAAGCCTAGGCAGAATGTATTTGGCTTCCACCTCCCCAGTAGTGTAGCCTACTGTGCCTCTGTAAAGTAGGTCACAGAAGGCACCCTTTAAGGCTAGTTTGCTGTGCCTCTGTCAAGCAGGGACACAGTGGAGATCCCAGGGGTGAAATTACAATTTCCCATTCATGCAGCTGTATTTCGCTGGAAGACGGTTGGCGAGGGGCTATGTCTAACTTTAATTGGATTCAATTTCAGAGTGAGGGGAACCTCTGGGTAATGAATCTGTCCCTGCAGCATGTCCTATTTATTTTTGTGCTGAGGTTTAAGTCCCTGGAGTGTGTAGCTCTAAGGGTCTTGGATGTTATGAGGTGGAGCATGTCCATTACTTCTGGGTTTGAAATGGCTGCATACGTCAGGCATAGATCACCTCTGAGTAGTGTTAAGCAACTGAGTAGAGCTGGAGATCCTTTAGTTGAGCTGCATAGGACATCTGTGTGTAGCCCATGATCCTCTTGGGGAGGTACTGTTGTGTTCACTGTAGTTGCCGCAGGTGTTGGGTAAGGTACACCCCAAAGAGGGCATTGTAGTCAAACATGGGCCTGATGAGTGACTAGCAGAGGGCCACAATGACCTCCCATGATCTACATGCAAACACCCATGTGATAAGGAGGGCAATATAAAGGTCTTTGCAATGGCTCTGTTAATGTGATTAGCAAAGGAGAGGTTATGATCTATGTGGGTCTGTGGGATATTTCTCTGTTATTTAGTAGCTTCCTCCTTCTGTTGTACAGCTTACATATGGCTGGGGTCAACCAGACAGGTCTCCTGTTTTGGAGGAGTCATGGTTTTATTTGGGATAGCATGATCAATGCATACCTGCAGGTGCTCATACAATGCGTTTGTAAAGGATTCTGCAGATTTGGGCTGTATTATTCTCCAGCATGGGGCCTTTGAAGTATTCCACCCCAGTCTTCACAAGTGCAAAGTCTGCTTTTGAGAAATTCTTTACAGTGATTTCCTTGGCTGGGGGTGGGGACGGGATATGGATGTCCAGGGAAAGTTGTTTATGGTCTGATCTTAACAATGACGGTTCTACCTCTGGTGTGGAACATAGAGTCCCCATGTTGGTGATGATCAGGTCCAAGATGTATTCCCCTTGTGGGTGTGGTGACTGGTTGTGCCATAGCACATGGATTCACAAATTGTAGTGGCTGTAGGGTGATGTTGTTGAGGGCCTGAGTAGTATCCCCAGTCAATATTTGTGTACCTGAAGTCAACCACTATAATGGTGTGTGTGAAGACCTGCATATCCTACACTGTTCCCAGGAAAGCCAAGTATGGTTAATGGGTATGGGGGAGTGGTCTGAACTACACACCAAACCAAAAGGCAGTTTTGCACAATGGTAGTTGTATATGTATGGCCTGTCATGCTTAGTGCAGTGGTACCAACCCACAGGTGTGTGTATCTGTGATGTATATGGATACACCCCCTACTTGTGTTGTGTGTTACAAGTCCTGTGGTCACAAAGCATGCTATAGAACATAACCTGGCAGTGCCAGCATGCATATGTGACTCTGAACTAGGCATCTGTTAATGTACAGATATTGTTAACCCCCATACTGAGGGATAGTTAAAGATGTACATTCTTCTTTGGAAAGACTGATGATGTCAGCACCCTATAAATACAGCAGGAGAAGGGAAACCATCCAGTAATGTGAATAGCGTGCTGTGCTAATGCGTCTCTCTCAAGTATCATAACATAGGTAGGGGTTTGAATCCTACAAATGCCATGTGTGCATTTGTCAATGTGTTGTGTGTTTTGCTTTTATTATTGTATGACATATTATTATAACAGTAATTTCAATGCACACATCAGGTATGTGTGTGCCACATACAGATATGTACCTGTCACCTTTAATAGTTCCTATGTGTGAAGGCTGCCCCATATGAATACAGTTGTTACCTTTGCCAGCATATGCCGCAGCTTACCAGACCTTAGGCCATACATGTATGTTGGTGACAATGCAGGCTACTGCAGTGATCTGTGTCCTAGGCCAACTATGTGACACACACCCATGAAAGCGTAGATAGATTAATGTGGGTGAGGGTTCATGTCTGGAGTATATGTCAGACATGTTAAAACACAGCAAAGTCTGTGAGTGATGGGCACCCAGTCTAGGTGTATGGCAACTGTTGCCAATATGCATACAGACACCTTCTTGCTTAGGTGATACACTGAGGGACTGCAGAATACCTTTGGAAATATGAATATCACAGGAAAGACAAGATAACACCTGTCCACATGTACACACTATTACCCGTTCTACATGATGGGTGCTACCACCTACATGGTACTGTTGGAATACTATGTTAACTACATGCCGATGCCAATGCCACAGTTGTGTTACAGCAATACAGCATGGCTTGGAAAGCAGGCATCTGTCCATATGATACCCTTGTGGTGGTTAGGTGTGTCATGTGTAGAATGCATTGTAGGCCACTGTATGTATTTGCAGTCGTGGATGGACATATCCTTAGTGTGTTGGCATGTACGTGAGACTGCTATATGCCAAAGAGTATTGTTCCCAGGGATGTGTGTGGCTCAGTAAGAATATAGTGTAGTACTGCAGGGATATCACTGACACCAGGTTCCTACATCTGTGTATCAGTTGAGGAGACACCATGTCATGACCACTGAATGTCAGGCTATGTAAGCTGTGTATACTACCAGAATGCAGACCATTGACATTTGGAAACCATATCACCCACAGCATAGTGTCAAACCATGTCATGTTCCATGCTAACCATGTTCACAAATGTACACCTGCAACTCAGTGCTGCAAACATCACACATGTACTGTCCACACCCCAACACATGCAGGCACAGGTACACACAACAGCCATGTGGCACATGTGCAAACAGTACACTTTGGGAATTAACACTGGTGTATACAAAACTGCAATGACTAACATAGGTAATGCATCATGCATGCTCGGATATACCCACAACAATATCATTACACTGTACTGTTAACAACATGATAATATTACTACAGTGCTATGTTGTCACCCTGTGCATCAGCACCATGCTACCCTGTTCCTGCATCAATGTTACAGATGGCAGGAGGTGGCACAGTTTCATCATATGCACAGGGTGTGTACTTGGTTTGCCAGAGTCTGCCATTGACACATCCAAATGACATGTATGTGTGTGTGTGTGTGTGTGTGTGTGTGTGTGTGTGTGTGTGTGTTAGTGAGGGACAACAGTACAACATGGGGCAATGTTGCTGCAATGTGTGTGTGTATGTGTTAGCCCTAGGTGTTAGCATTATGTGTGTGTGTATGCATGCACACAGTTCCACCATGTGGCTGCCATATACGGGTGTTTGTGGACAGCCACAGACTGTACCTACCAGGTCATACAGATCACTGTCTCTGGCCATGGACACGGTACCTGTGCCTGGCAGGGGTGCTACGGACAGTATCAGGTACTAAGCCAGACTGGGTACTGAATAGAAGCAGTGGGTTTTAGACTGGACACATGTCCCTGCTGGGACTGTCCAGAGCCACGTGCACATGGTCTTCTTGGATGGTCTAATGACAGCACAGACCCAGCATTGCTGGGGCTGGTACTGGCACTATGGGAGCGGCTGCGGGTTTGTTGTCGTCCGCGATGACTGCCAGCTGATAATGTTGCTGGCATACGTCCACATCGACACCTCAACCGTCCTGCACTGTCCTGGCTCCTGGACATGTAGTTGTGGAAGAGATCTAATGTGTCCCCCCAACGTCTATCAATGATCTCGCTGATGTTATGGATGGCAGACGCAACGTCACGCATAGTGTCATTCATAGCAGTGCGATGTGCTCTAAGCTCCCTCAGACCCTGTCTGGTGTACCGTTCCATACATGCCTGTGCCTGCATTACAGCCCGGAACATAGCTGAGGTTGAAAGACCTCTGTGGGCATGTCTGACAGGGGCAGTACAACCACGGATGCTCCCTGTGCGCATTGATGGGGTTGACTGCTGTGTAGTGTCAATTGGCTGACCAACAACAGACCCTGTAACACCTCCCTGTGCCATTACACATGTATCATCATAATCACTATCCCCAGCAGTGGCTTCAGGATCCCTGCTGCACTCCACCACAGCAACATCAGAACCTTTGAGAGGAAGATAGGAAACACAGTTTACAAATGTGTACATGATATTACCACACAGGCGCACAGGCACACAGGCATACATGCACACATGCACACATGCACATAGGCACACATGCACACAGGCACACAGGCACACATGCGCACAGGCACACATGCACACATGCGCACAGGCACACATGCACACAGGCACACATGCGCACATGCACACAGGCACACATGCACACATGCACACAGGCACACATGCACACAGGCACACAAGCACACAGGCACACAAGCACACATGCATATTCCTCAGTACAGCAGATACAAACACAGACACACCTGCAATCCAACACATACACAATACTGTTTTAGGGTGGGTGACAGTATCACAAGGAAAAACATCACTGCACACGTGTCAGCATGCAGATTATGTGGTGCACAGGAACATGCAGTGCAAGCGTGGACAGCCCTTGTTAATAACAGTATACGTGTACTTGATGCTTGTGTGTAGTTGTTCAGTGATTGTCTCCACCCTGGGACACAATGTGTACAAGGACATAACAATGTTGTGCAAGTGTTACAAGCTGTGGGCGCATATATTTGCACACACACACACACACACACACACACACACACACACACACACACACACAAAAAAAAAAACACATGACGGTGCTACGCAATGACTGCTATGTGTACTTTTGTGGTCGGTGGAACTGGATGTGGTGTAGTAATGTGAGCCATGATCAACATGCTTCTTGTGGTCAGTCAACAATAATAATGTGTGCCAGACAGGCAGCTAGCATGCTGTACCTGACATGCAGTAACATGACTACATCCACAATTACACAGCCACTTGTTACATGGGTTTGTAAGGTGGCCAATAGTGAGCATTGCCTAACATGAATGTATTATTTGTTCAAGACTGTTGCACAAAGACATGATAGGCCTCTACCCCTTAGGTATATTATGTGTGCTGCGTAGATGAGAAGTGGGATACTGAAGGGTTGCCATACAGCAGGTGTCATAATTGGACATGTGTAGCAGGCTAAGGTGTAGTGTGTATGCCAAACATGTGTGTGTTGTATACATTTGTATCAGGTATGCCTATACAATGTCCAGTACTGTGTTGCCACATGTGTGTCATGCTCTGTGTATTGCATGTGAGTGGGGCAGCTATTGAGAATAATGGGATATGCATAGTCTCACAGCAAACATGCACAGCATGCATTATGCGTAGGTGTGTTACCTGTGCACAGACTACACCTCCATATGACATGCACATGTCATTAGCAATAGTATTGTTATTACACACTCACCAGCATGGATTGGCTGCCTTGCTGTCACTCCAGAGGGACCTGCAAAAATATGACAGTGATTGCCAGTGGCCAGAACTGTGCCATTGATACTGTGAGTATGATAAAGTACAGTAGTACAACAGGTGGCTTTCACAGGTGTACAGATTATGCTCAGAATATCAATCTTGCAGAAGAATAGGCAGGTTAACAGCTACAGTACACATCTCACACATGCATAAACTACTAGTACAGAGATCAGTCAACTACAGATATGGCATGTTATCTGCTTGCTCCATTTCAACATGCTGGGTGGCTCCAGCCTCCATGATGACACATGTTTGTGGATGTTGCTGTTGTTGGCCTGATCCACAACACTTAGGAGGTGCTCCTCCACACTGGTGAGGGGGGGAGTGGATAGGTACCCCACCGCCTGTGGCAAGCTGTTGTCTGTGGATATCAGACACACGCTGCTGGACATGTCTAATTAAATCACTGCAGTGATGGCGTACCTGCTCATATGTCCGGTTATGCATGCCTATGTCATTTACCCGATGGACAAGATCTTGCCACAGTGCAGCCCTCTCATGCTGGTTCTGGCTGGTCCTGGAAAACAGCACACAGTAATTCTGCACCAGGCTCTAGTGGATCTCCTGATCCTCTGCTGCTGTATAAGGTGGGTTTCGCTGATGCACCATCACCCTGGAAGGAAAAGAAAAATATGTGAGCAAGTCATGTGGCACACTTAATATTCAAATGTACTGATATCACTTAACTGCCATATATAGCATCTGTCTATCAGGGGATACACATGTTCGATACCACATATCATTGCTCAGCCCACAACTGTCTGACAGTGCCTGCCACACTCCATACAACAAACTAGTATACACAAGCACTCGGCACACTGTGTGGGATACAATGCACAACGTCACACTGGGGGTATGTATCAAGCTAATGGATGAAGAATATTGTCATCCCGTGCAATGAATGCAATGCACATTTACAGTTTCAACGGTAATCCATCCTAGTCTTTGATGCCATACCCCTACCTGACATATGTGCACAGTTGTTACTATAGCCAGCATACTGCTGTCACAGAGTATACATGCTGCCAGGTACACACACATACGCTGTAATACACATGTTATTGTGGCCATGGTACAGGCATCATTACACACACATTACACATACATACAACACACAAATGTATGACAGCACAGATGAGCATTAACTGTGTACCTTATAGTACTGTGTGCCCCTACTTACAGATACCTATGCATGACGTATGTAATCTGTGCAGACTACAGGAAACACACCAGGCAGTGTTACCAGGGAATGTGAACATACACCATACTGTAGTGTTTAGGCCTACAACATCAGGTAGTACAACCATTCATATGTGAGCTGGATTCAACAGCAGTACCACTTACTGAGCATACATGTATTGCTTCTGCCTACGATGGGACACCACAGTCGTACACAGGGAAGTACGGCACAACATATGCCAATCTACTATGTTTGCATCCCGATAACTGACACATCTTTCTCTGACCTCACACCAAGGACACCAACTACCATGATAGACACAAACTCCCACTAAGCTATCACACCTTTACAGACCTTGCACACAATCAGTGTCACAATCATTAAACATCACATAGCTGGTATTGCACTGAGTACGTGTGTGTGTGCATTGTGTCATAGGTAGGTACTATGCTATTGGCCCTGGGCCTAGGGCAGCCTAGCCATAT